>NC_141820.1:7903840-8073840 GCF_982586985.1 Callionymus lyra | reverse complement strand
AAAGGAGCTAAAAATTCTGTCAATCAAGTAAATTCAAATATTGTATGTATTGTATTGTATTTTATATGAACATATTTCAACATATGAAACCACCAGAAACAGATTAAAAAAATAAAAAAAAGATTAACATTACAAAACTGGACTGTAAAAATTGGACGTTTTTGAATTTTCCACAAAATTTTCAAGAAGAACATGAAATCTCTGTATTTAGGAAGAGATAATAAACTAATAATATTAACAAATATGTAGTACTTTCATTAAAATTGGACACAAAAATGTTATTAAAATTCTATATATTTTTAAATATAAATCTAATTATTGTATTTTAAACACACTCTTTTGAAATATAAAACATAAAATAAATACCATTAAAAAAATTAAAGCAAAATAAACCAAGACAGTGCTGTTGAATATCAGGAAACAAAATATTACGATATTTAATCGATATCATGAATTATGATTTTCAAAAGTATTGAAACCCAGAAGAATATTGACACTAAAATGTTGATCCTCATCGTTAAAAGTATTTAAACCCAGAAGAATATTGACACTAAAATGTTGATCCTCATCGTTAAAAGTATTTAAACCCAGAAGAATATTGACACTAAAATGTTGATCCTCATCGTTAAAAGTATTTAAACCCAGAAGAATATTGATACTAAAATGTTGATCCTCATCGTTAAAAGTATTGTTATTGATTTGTCTGTCATATCGTTTTTGCTGTTGATTGTGTTTGTTATAAATATTTACGTGTAGTTTTGTTCCTTTTTTTTGTTGCATTTTTCATCTAATATTTATTAATTTTCAAGTATTTCTTTCTGTCCCTGAGGTTTGAAGTTGAAACTTTATCGACTCGTACGACAAACGTATCAACTTGTTTGAGCGAATCTGAGGTAATATTTTGCTCTACGACTTCCTGATGAAGGACAGGAAGAGGTTTGAGTCACTTCCTGTGCGACGGCGGCGTGTGTGTGTCGCTGGCGTGTGTGTGTCGCTGGTGTGTGTGTGTCACTGGTGTGTGTGTCGCTGGTGTGTGTGTGTCGCTGGTGTGTGTGTCGCTGGTGTGTGTGTGTCGCTGGTGTGTGTGTGTCACTGGTGTGTGTGTCGCTGGTGTGTGTGTGTGTCGCTGGTGTGTGTGTGTCACTGGTGTGTGTCACTGGTGTGTGTGCGTCGCTGGTGTGTGTGTGTCGCTGGTGTGTGTGTGTCGCTGGTGTGTGTGTGTCACTGGTGTGTGTGTCGCTGGTGTGTGTGTGTCACTGGTGTGTGTGTCGCTGGTGTGTGTGTGTCGCTGGTGTGTGTGTGTCGCTGGTGTGTGTGTGTCACTGGTGTGTGTCACTGGTGTGTGTGCGTCACTGGTGTGTGTGTGTCGCTGGTGTGTGTGTGTCACTGGTGTGTGTCACTGGTGTGTGTGCGTCACTGGTGTGTGTGTGTCGCTGGTGTGTGTGTGTGTGTGTGTGTGTGTGTGTGTGTGTGTGTGTGTGTGTGTGTGTGTGTGTGTGTGTGTGTGTGTGTGTGTGTGTGTGTGTGTGTGTCTCACTGGTGTGTGTGTGTGTGTGTGTGGGGAGGATTATCCGGTGTGTGAAATCGCTCCTGATGCTTGAATGATGTGGTCGGACAACTGGCCTCACAAAAGAAAGGGAGACAGAGAAGCAACGGAAGCTTATTTCCTGAGGAGAATATTGATCTGATCATCTCGTCTGGCTCCTCTCCTCCTCCGGTCATGGAGAGAAGGAGAGAGAGAAGGAGAGAGAGAAGGAGAGAGAGAGAGAGAGAGAAGGAGAGAGAGAAGGAGAGAGAGAAGGAGAGAGAGAAGGAGAGAGAAGGAGAGAGAGAAGGAGAGAGAGAAGGAGAGAGAGAGGGAGAGAAGGAGAGAGAGAAGGAGAGAGAGGGAGAGAGAGAAGGAGAGAGAGAAGGAGAGAGAGAGAGAGAGAGAAGGAGAGAGAGAAGGAGAGAGAGAGAGAGAGAGAAGGAGAGAGAGAAGGAGAGAGAGAGAAGGAGAGATAAGAGGATGATGGAGCCGGAGATGAATCCTCTGAGCGACTCTCCAGCAGAACACAGGATTAATAATGTATCCACAGCAGTATCTCCAGCGCTGGAAGCACCAGAGTGGAAGCTGCGCTGAAACACTCCAGAAGATCTCGTCGCTCTGACCTCAGGTCCGGTTCTGTCCCATCCATCAGCGGCTGTGAGTCCAGAGAGAGAAGACCATAAAAGTAGATTTAATCGATGCTTTCAAAGATGCTTGTCATGATCGTCGCCCCCTAGAGTCGACGTCACGTACGACATGTCAGGAGAAGATGAAACATCTGAGCTGAACGAGATGTTCAGTGAAGAACGACTGAAGGATCGAAGCAACTCCAGACTCACTGTATGTAGAACTTTGATGAAGAGTTTTGAGATCGTTTCATAGTTGACCTCTGAGTTTTCATGATTTTGTATTTATGATTATGAAAATAACTGAAAATGGTTTGATTATAATTAAAATTGTTTGATTATAGTTGAAAATTGTTGATTATAGTTGAAAATTGTTTGATTTTAGTTGAAAATTGTTTGATTATAGTTGAAAATTGTTTGATTATAGTTGAAAATTGTTTGATTTTAGTTGAAAATTGTTTGATTATAGTTGAAAATTGTTGGATTATAGTTGAAAATTGTTGGATTATAGTTGAAAATTGTTTGATTATAGTTGAAAATGGTTGTATTTTAATTGAAAATTGTTTGATTATAGTTAAAAAATTGTTTGATTATAGTTAAAAATTGTTTGATTATAGTTGAAAATTGTTTGATTATAGTTGAAAATTGTTGGATTATAGTTGAAAATTGTTGGATTATAGTTGAAAATTGTTTGATTTTAGTTGAAAATTGTTTGATTATAGTTGAAAATTGTTGGATTATAGTTGAAAATTGTTTGATTATAGTTGAAAATTGTTTGATTATAGTTGAAAATTGTTGGATTATAGTTGAAAATTGTTGGATTATAGTTAAAAATTGTTGTATTTTAGTTGAAAATTGTTTGATTATAGTTGAAAATTGTTGTATTTTAATTGAAAATTGTTTGATTATAGTTGAAAATTGTTGGATTATAGTTGAAAATTGTTGGATTATAGTTAGAAATTGTTGTATTTTAGTTGAAAATTGTTTGATTATAGTTGAAAATTGTTTGATCCACGATTGAACATGTATGATCTCAAACAAAGTTTAAACAATTTCCCAAAGGAGACCTCCTGAGGGATCAATAAAGTTTTACCTTACCTTACCTTATAAAACTGCATAAAAATCACAAATATTAAATGTAAAGAACAAGTTTGAATCAAACATCAAGGTCACAATAACAAATTAAATTAAATCACGAGCTCTGGACTACAAACTTAAACTGTAAACATCTATATGGTCTCAATAACAAACCACCACAGGTTGTTCCCACAGGAAGAAAGTGATGTTGTCCTCGAGGTGGTTTTCATCCAAAGCATGTCAAAAGTCTCCCAGTCCAGACCACCAGCCCAACCCTCCTCTGGAGCCCCTGGACTCGGTCCCCCCTGTAGCCGTCGGCGTACATGCTGCTCACCTGTTAAGAATTCATGAGCAGACCCTCCATCTTTCATGCGCCGCAAATGGATGTTTCGTGTCGGGAGAGAGAGGAGGAACGTGGAGGACGAGAATGAAAGTGCGTGTCTATAGGAAGGCGATCCGAGGATCCGTGCCAAGGATTCCCTCGTAGTTCATCTGTGATCTCGGCGCAATTAACTTCCAGCTCACCTCGTTCATTCAGAGGCCGGACCCGAGGCAGAATGTGGAGCGTTCTGGACCCGATGACACCGGAGAGAGAGAGAGAGAGAGTGGCACCATCAGAGGGGCGAGCTAATGAATGTGGGGCGGCGGGTGGCGGCGCCTCCCCGGGGGGGGCCTCCCGGGGGGGCCGCCCTCGTAACCGCCGGGGGCTCGGCTGGAGCTAGTAATTGAAAGTAATGATAATTAATATCATCGGCGTAATCACCGGCGTTGTCGCGGGGAAGGATGTTTACGGCGTCCGTCGAACAACGAGGAAGAAGACGTGGTTTGAGGGAGAGAGAGAGAGGATTATCTCGTTAACCTTTGACCTCATGATCGTGTTTAATATCCAGAGGTCATCGTTGAAGGTTTTAGAAAATACTCGCTTTTTACTCTTCACTGATCCAACGACTGATGGTAAACCAGGATGAATCGTGTTGATCATAGATGAACATTATAGTTGAAATTGTTTGATTATAGTTGAAAATTGTTTGATTATATTTGAAAATTGTTTGATTATAGTTGAAAATTGTTTGATTATAGTTGAAATTATTTGATTATAGTTGAAAATTGTTTGATTATAGTTGAAAATTGTTTGATTCTAGTTGAAAATTGTTTGATTATAGTTGAAAATTGTTTGATTATAGTTGAAATTGTTTGATTATAGTTGAAAATTGTTTGATTCTAGTTGAAATTATTTGATTATAGTTGAAAATTGTTTGATTCTAGTTGAAAATTGTTTGATTCTAGTTGAAAATTGTTTGATTATAGTTGAAAATTGTTTGATTATAGTTGAAATTGTTTGATTATAGTTGAAAATTGTTTGATTATAGTTGAAATTGTTTGATTATAGTTGAAAATTGTTTGATTATAGTTGAAATTGTTTGATTATATTTGAAATTGTTTGATTCTAGTTGAAAATTGTTTGATTATAGTTGAAAATTGTTGGATTATATTTGAAATTGTTTGATTATAGTTGAAAATTGTTTGATTATGGTTGAAAATTGTTTGATTCTAGTTGAAATTATTTGATTATAGTTGAAAATTGTTTGATTACAGTTGAAAATTGTTTGATTCTAGTTGAAAATTGTTTGATTATAGTTGAAAATTGTTTGATTATAGTTGAAATTGTTTGATTATAGTTGAAAATTGTTTGATTATAGTTGAAATTGTTTGATTATAGTTGAAAATTGTTTGATTATAGTTGAAATTGTTTGATTATATTTGAAATTGTTTGATTCTAGTTGAAAATTGTTTGATTACAGTTGAAATTGTTTGATTATAATTGAAAATTGTTTGATTATAGTTGAAAATTGTTTGATTATAGTTGAAATTGTTTGATTATAGTTGAAAATTGTTAGATTATAGTTGAAATTGTTTGATTATAGTTGAAAATTGTTTGATTATAGTTGAAAATTGTTTGATTATAGTTGAAATTGTTTGATTATAGTTGAAAATTGTTTGATTATAGTTGAAAATTGTTTGATTATAGTTGAAATTGTTTGATTATAGTTGAAAATTGTTTGATTATAGTTGAAAATTGTTTGATTATAGTTGAAATTGTTTGATTATAATTGAAAATTGTTTGATTATAGTTGAAATTGTTTGATTATAGTTGAAAATTGTTTGATTATAGTTGAAAATTGTTTGATTATAGTTGAAAATTGTTTGATTATAGTTGAAATTGTTTGATTATAGTTGAAAATTGTTTGATTATAGTTGAAAATTGTTTGATTATAGTTGAAATTGTTTGATTATAGTTGAAAATTGTTTGATTATAGTTGAAATTGTTTGATTATAGTTGAAAATTGTTTGATTATAGTTGAAATTGTTTGATTATAGTTGAAATTGTTTGATTATAGTTGAAAATTGTTTGATTATAGTTGAAATTGTTTGATTATAGTTGAAAATTGTTTGATTATAGTTGAAAATTCTTGGATTATAGTTGAAAATTGTTTGATTATAGTTGAAATTGTTTGATAATAGTTGAAAATTGTTTGATTATAGTTGAAATTGTTTGATTATAGTTGAAAATTGTTTGATTATAGTTGAAATTGTTTGATTATAGTTGAAATTGTTTGATTATAGTTGAAAATTGTTTGATTATAGTTGAAATTGTTTGATTATAGTTGAAAATTGTTTGATTATAGTTGAAAATTCTTGGATTATAGTTGAAAATTGTTTGATTATAGTTGAAAATTGTTTGATTATAGTTGAAAATTGTTTGATTATATTTGAAATTGTTTGATTATAGTTGAAAATTGTTTGATTATAGTTGAAAATTGTTTGATTACAGTTGAAAATTGTTTGATTATAGTTGAAAATAGTTTGATTATAGTTGAAAATTGTTTGATTATAGTTGAAAATTGTTTGATTATAGTTGAAAATTGTTGGATTATAGTTGAAAATGTTTGATTATAGTTGAAAATTGTTTGATTATAGTTGAAAATTGTTGGATTATAGTTGAAAATTGTTGGATTATAGTTGAAAATTGTTTGATTATAGTTGAAATTGTTTGATTATATTTGAAATTGTTTGATTCTAGTTGAAAATTGTTTGATTATAGTTGAAAATTGTTGGATTATATTTGAAATTGTTTGATTATAGTTGAAAATTGTTTGATTATAGTTGAAAATTGTTTGATTCTAGTTGAAATTATTTGATTATAGTTGAAAATTGTTTGATTACAGTTGAAAATTGTTTGATTCTAGTTGAAAATTGTTTGATTATAGTTGAAAATTGTTTGATTATAGTTGAAATTGTTTGATTATAGTTGAAAATTGTTTGATTATAGTTGAAATTGTTTGATTATAGTTGAAAATTGTTTGATTATAGTTGAAATTGTTTGATTATATTTGAAATTGTTTGATTCTAGTTGAAAATTGTTTGATTACAGTTGAAATTGTTTGATTATAATTGAAAATTGTTTGATTATAGTTGAAAATTGTTTGATTATAGTTGAAATTGTTTGATTATAGTTGAAAATTGTTTGATTATAGTTGAAAATTGTTTGATTATAGTTGAAATTGTTTGATTATAGTTGAAAATTGTTTGATTATAGTTGAAAATTGTTTGATTATAGTTGAAATTGTTTGATTATAGTTGAAAATTGTTTGATTATAGTTGAAAATTGTTTGATTATAGTTGAAATTGTTTGATTATAATTGAAAATTGTTTGATTATAGTTGAAATTGTTTGATTATAGTTGAAAATTGTTTGATTATAGTTGAAAATTGTTTGATTATAGTTGAAATTGTTTGATTATAGTTAAAATTGTTTGATTATAGTTGAAAATTGTTTGATTATAGTTGGAAATTGTTGGATTATAGTTGAAATTGTTTGATTATAGTTGAAAATTGTTTGATTATAGTTGAAATTGTTTGATAATAGTTGAAAATTGTTTGATTATAGTTGAAATTGTTTGATTATAGTTGAAAATTGTTTGATTATAGTTGAAATTGTTTGATTATAGTTGAAATTGTTTGATTATAGTTGAAAATTGTTTGATTATAGTTGAAATTGTTTGATTATAGTTGAAAATTGTTTGATTATAGTTGAAAATTCTTGGATTATAGTTGAAAATTGTTTGATTATATTTGAAAATTGTTTGATTATAGTTGAAAATTGTTTGATTATATTTGAAATTGTTTGATTATAGTTGAAAATTGTTTGATTATAGTTGAAAATTGTTTGATTACAGTTGAAAATTGTTTGATTATAGTTGAAAATTGTTTGATTATAGTTGAAAATTCTTGGATTATAGTTGAAAATTGTTTGATTATAGTTGAAAATTGTTTGATTATAGTTGAAAATTGTTTGATTATAGTTGAAAATTGTTTGATTATAGTTGAAAATTGTTTGATTATATTTGAAATTGTTTGATTATAGTTGAAAATTGTTTGATTATAGTTGAAAATTGTTTGATTACAGTTGAAAATTGTTGGATTATAGTTGAAAATTGTTTGATTATAGTTGAAATTGTTTGATTATAGTTGAAAATTGTTTGATTATAGTTGAAATTGTTTGATTATAGTGGAAAATTGTTTGATTACAGTTGAAAATTGTTTGATTATAGTTGAAAATTCTTGGATTATTGTTGAAAAGTGTTTGATTATAGTTTAAATTGTTTGATTATAGTTTAAATTGTTTGATTATAGTTGAAAATTGTTTGATTACAGTTTAAAAAGATTCAATTACAGTTAAAAATTGGACCTCGAGTTAACCTTTCATCTCTACTAATCGTGTTTAATATCCAGAAGTCATCGTTGCTGTTGAAGGTTTTAAAAATACTCGCTCATATTCCGGGGCTTTTCCTCTCCACTGATCCAGACGCTCGATGCTAAACCAGGATAAACTGTGTTCGATGCCAAAAATACGACTTTGGGATTAACCCCCATGATGGCGTCTGCATCCGTGGAACAGAGAAATTGTCTGACGCATGAGAAACAGGACGTGAAGCTCCGAACAGGAAGTAGCTCTAATTAATGGAGGCTGCCGGCTGGTTATGCATCAGCACGACTAATGTTCCGGTGCCGGCGATTAAGAACCGGGACGTCTCATACATTACGGAGCAAGTATCCCTCGGACCAGAATATATTTTCATTTGTCACGACGGCGGGAGAACGGGAACATGACAGCCGATGCATAATGGATTCGGTAAACAATCGGGCCGGATTCATCATCCCGGCTCCGGCTGGAAGTGAATCCCGGCCGATATCAGGGAGAAGATGGATCGCGATCCATGGAGATGCTGCTCGGCTTCCTGTTTCGCTCGGAGCTCCGGACCCAATCCTTGCTATTGAAATCACTTTCTATGACTAAGAACACGGTGAGGAAGTAAATAAAAGATAAGACGTGACGGAGGACGCTTTACTTCCCTCGACTTCTTGTAGACTAGCTTGAAATATTAATAGATCTGGAGCCAACAGAGGCGTCATACGCAGGAAGCTCGGATCTGATGTCGGGATGTTAGCGTGAGACTGTTGGAGGCTGAATAACGTCTTCGTCCAGTCTCTCTGAAGACCACGAGCGCTGGAGAGAAGCTTTCTACGTAGCTTCCTGAGAGAGAGAGAGAAGGTCATCCAGGAGAGACTCGGAGAAGAGTCGCGGAGATAAGCTAAAGAAGACGAGGCCAAGACGAAGGAAAAGGCAGAGATGAAAATGAAGACGATAGCGAAAAGGAAGGAGATGGTGAAGAGAACGAGAAGGTGAAGGACAAGATGCAGGTGAATATGTAGGCAGAGATGAAACCAAAAATAAAAACAAAGGCGAAGACGAAGGTGAAGACGAAGACAGGACAGAGGCAAACAATTAGGCAAGGATAGAGCAAGAAAGAAGTTGGAGGCGCAGGCAACGACGGAGACGAAAGGGAAGATGAAGGAAAGACTGAAGGGAAAGGCGAAGACAAAGGCAATGAGGAAGTTGAATGCCAAGTCAGAGACAAAGATGGAGGCGAAGTGGAAGTTGATGGCAAAGTGGAAGGGGAAGTGGAAGTTACTAGAGAAGTGGAAGGAGAAGGGGAAGTGGAAGGGGAAGTGGAAGTTACTAGAGAAGTGGAAGGAGAAGGGGAAGTGGAAGTTACTAGAGAAGTGGAAGGAGAAGTGGAAGTTACTAGAGAAGTGGAAGGAGAAGGGGAAGTGGAAGGGGAAGTGGAAGTTACTAGAGAAGTGGAAGGAGAAGGGGAAGTGGAAGTTACTAGAGAAGTGGAAGGGGAAGTGGAAGTTACTAGAGAAGTGGAAGGAGAAGTGGAAGTTACTAGAGAAGTGGAAGGAGAAGGGGAAGTGGAAGGGGAAGTGGAAGTTACTAGAGAAGTGGAAGGAGAAGGGGAAGTGGAAGTTACTAGAGAAGTGGAAGGGGAAGTGGAAGTTACTAGAGAAGTGGAAGGAGAAGGGGAAGTGGAAGGGGAAGTGGAAGTTACTAGAGAAGTGGAAGGAGAAGGGGAAGTGGAAGGGGAAGTGGAAGTTACTAGAGAAGTGGAAGGAGAAGGGGAAGTGGAAGTGGAAGACAAAGGCGAAGTTGAAAATAAAGATGAAGACAAAAGCACAGGACCAGGTGAAGGCCAATGCGTAGTTGAAGAGGAAGGCGAAGTGGAAGTTGAAGTGAAAGTATAAGGCGAAGTGGAAGTGGAAGTTGAAGGTAAAGTGGAAGGCGAATTGGAAGTGGAAGGTGAAGTGAAAGTGGAAGGTAAAGTAGAAGTGAAAGTTGAAGGTGAATTGGAAGTGGAAGGTGAAGTGCAAGTGAAAGGCAAAGTGGAAGTTGAAGGTGAAGGTGAAGTGGAAGGGGAAGTGGAAGTGGAAGTGGAAGTGGAAGTGGAAGTAAAAGTAAAAGTAAAAGTAAAAGTAAAAGTAAAAGTAAAAGTAAAAGTAGAAGTAGAAGTAGAAGTAGAAGTAGAAGTGGAAGGGGAAGGGGAAGGGGAAGTGGAAGTGGAAGTGAAAGTTGAAGGTGAATTGGATGCGGAAGTTGAAGGTGAAGTGCAAGTGAAAGGCGAAGTGGAAGTTGAAGGTGAAGTGGAAGTGGAAGTGGAAGTGGAAGGTGAAGTGCAAGTGAAAGGCGAAGTGGAAGTTGAAGGTGAAGTGGAAGTGGAAGTGGAAGTGGAAGTGGAAGTGGAAGGCGAAGTGGAAGTTGAAGGTGAATTGGATGCGGAAGTTGAAGGTGAAGTGCAAGTGAAAGGCGAAGTGGAAGTTGAAGGTGAAGTGGAAGTGGAAGGTGAAGTGGAAGTGGAAGTGGAAGTGGAAGGTGAAGTGCAAGTGAAAGGCGAAGTGGAAGTAAAAGTAAAAGTAAAAGTAGAAGTGGAAGTGGAAGTGGAAGGTGAATGTGAAGGTGAAAGACAAAGATGAAGAAAAATACATCCTTTTCTCAACATTTTTAAACCAATAAATCTCCTTGAGCTTTAAAAAAACAACTGAAATTGTATTTCTTTATATTTTACAGCTAATTGTCGTCCCTCAAAGATGATTCATCTCAAGGAGAACTTGTTTGTTAGTTGAACCACAATCGTGTCTTTCACTTGCAAATGAGTCCAGAACTGTGAGTGTAAACAGAGAATCAGACGAGGTCGCTTCCAAAACAGCTCCAGCTCACGGCTCTCCTGCCCATTAGAGCCCGACATATGTAGCAAATGACAGCAAACACCCGGGAGACATGGAGGCAGGAGGACCTCCCGCAGGACGCACCTTCTTTTTTATCATGCAAACCATGTTGGCTTGATAAGCTTTGTGCGCAAATCCAAAGAGAAATTGGCAAACTGGGTGAAAAACGCTGAAGGTTATCACATTCTTCTGCTGAATAACGTCGCAGAGGATTAATTAGATTTATTGGAAGGTGGTTTTTGCTCTGAATATGTAATAATTAGCAGAAATAAAGTGTCATAGTAATGAACTGCAGTAAATATATTTGTTGTTTTTGTATATTTAATTGTTTTTTATCAATGAATTCATCGCAACATTTCAATCCATTCGTGTTATTTTACGGCGGCGAAACACACAAAGTCGTCGCTCACGTGTCTTAAGTGATTAACGACGTGACGTTCATGAACTTGGTCGTGTGAATTATTATTTAAAGGTTGTAATGGAATAATACGACCCCGGAGATCAAAGTGTTAATGAGGGCGTTAAGGTTTTTGATTAATGGCCAATATGCCGTTAGTAATGGCCAAGATGGCGGCGGCGGCAGTGCAGCTGCAGCTCCTGGTTTGAAAATCATGAGTAGTGTTTAGTATTCACGACTGTAGTAGCACTGGCAGTAATAGTAGTATTTGTATTTCTGATGTTTTACGTGTCTCTTATTTTGACTCTATGATGAGCTAAAGTACGTTCAATTAACTGAAACACATATAAAAAATATTCTCTCACTGCTTGTGTTAGAAATGTGGTAGTACTTTTTTCCAGGTCTCAGAAGAAGTAAACCTGATGACGAAGATATAACAGCGAACTAACAGCTCTGGGCGTAAGAAACATCATTTGTTAGTATTTATTTCCGTGTATGTTTCGTACAATGATTCACTTTAAATATTATGCAACTTTAGTTTTGTATATACAGTACCATACATTACAATATTAGAATCTTCGACCACAATAAAACATTTTAAACTACTATCATACATTTACAACTACTATCATATACGTGTATTATCAACTATAATCATACATTTGGAACTACTATCATACATTTGCAACTACTATCATATATTTGAAACTACAAGCATACATTTGAAACTACAAGCATACATTCCTAACTACTATCATACATTTGCATCTACTATCATACATTTACAACCAAGATAATACATTTCCAACTACTATCATACATTTGCAAATACATAAAACATTTCCAACTACAATAATACATTTCTAACTACAAAAATATATTTCCAACTGCAATCATACATTTCCAACAACAATCATATATTTCCAACTACTATCATACATTTCCAACTACAATAATACATTTCCAACTACTATCATACATTTGCAAATACATAAAACATGTCCAACTACAATAATATACTTATAACTACTATCATACATTTCCAACTACTATCATACATTTGCAACTACAATCATACATTTACAACAACAATCATATATTTCCAACTACTATCATACATTTACAACTAAAATCATACATTTGCAGCTACAATCATACATTTCCAACAACAATAATACATTTCCAACTACTATCATACATTTGCAAATACATAAAACATGTCCAACTACAATAATATACTTATAACTACTATCATACATTTCCAACTACAATCATACATTTACAACAACAATCATATATTTCCAACTACTATCATACATTTCCAACTACTATCATACATTTGCAAATACATAAAACATGTCCAACTACAATAATATACTTATAACTACTATCATACATTTCCAACTACTATCATACATTTGCAACTACAATCATACATTTCCAACAACAATCATATATTTCCAACTACTATCATACATTTACAACTAAAATCATACATTTGCAGCTACAATCATACATTTCCAACAACAATAATACATTTCCAACTACTATCATACATTTGCAAATACATAAAACATGTCCAACTACAATAATATACTTATAACTACTATCATACATTTACAACTAAAATCATACATTTGCAACTACAATCATACATTTCCAACAACAATAATACATTTCCAACTACTATCATACATTTGCAAATACATAAAACATGTCCAACTACAATAATATACTTATAACTACTATCATACATTTCCAACTACAATCATACATTTGCAACTACAATCATACATTTCCAACAACAATCATATATTTCCAACTACTATCATACATTTACAACTAAAATCATACATTTGCAATTGCTTGAATTCGTTGTAGCTCATACTTAAAATGTAACAACTGAACTAAAATTCATTTAAATATTATTTTTTAGTTGTTTTTGTTACCAGTGTGTGTATATTGTGTCTCCACTTAAACCACAGGCGCCTTTTTTTTTTTTTCCCCGAGGATGATTTTTCCATCTGTAGGAGGCGACGTTGAACAGCGTCTGGGCTGGTAATGGGACTATCGATGCTGAGCTTCTTTGAATAATTACGTATCGATGCGAATTGATCTTCCATAATTAGCAGGATAAAGAGGAAACGCACAAGTAGCTGCTTTTCCTTTCTTGTGTTTTTTCTTCCTCCCGTTACACCCTCCGTTTCCAAGCCTCTCCGAGCAAAGCTTCTTTCTCTCCAACACCCCGGCTGGCCACGGACCACCCAGCTCGCCTGTGTGCTCCAGCTGTTCCCCTGCTGTGGCTTGAATTTGTGTTACTTTGTCTGGGCCTCGGCCGAGGACTCGCAACGACCCGACGCTCTTTCTCTGGGGCTCAGTCCTCGGCCCCATCCGTCTCCCGGCGTCTTTCAGGATCAGGGCCGAGTCCTCTTTGTTTTGCTGCTGCAGGTGTTCCCCGGTCGGTTGAAAAGGGAGCCGTGGCCGTTCAGCCTGGGATCCTCCACCTGTGCCGGGTCCGGACCCCTGACTCCACGCCGCCGGTCACCCCCGAGCTCACAGAAGAACCTTTGTTACTCCGACATGTTACTCCAGTCTAGACCGTCCACATGACGAGGAGATTCCGGATCAATTCTCCGGTGCAGGAACCACTTTTCCAGCTCTGTGACTCAACGCCTCCAACACTTGTGGTCGAGTCAAGAAGACTCACTTCTAGCAGCTTCATTGTCACTTAAGGGTTGAATTTAAGAAGTTCTTATAAACACCAAGAGAACATGACAAACATAAGGATGTTTAACTGATAAACTTCAAATCATCGACATGTTCTTAAAAATCTTTCTCAAGGTCACTCTCCCAGATAAAGTGAGTGAATATACACTTTAAATACTTACAAAGGCAACCGTGCAGTTGTACTTACTGACCTTGAACCGATTCATGTATATTACGGTGTCAAGAATTTGCCACGACAGTAAGACTTTACAATGCATTGTAGTTTTATTCCGCTCTGTAGATTTACTCTGCGATACTCAGTATTATTAATTCGAAATGCTTCGTAGTCGTACTCAGCGATGCTCTGTAGTATTAATCTGCAAAGCTTCATAGTATTACTCCGCAAGGCTTAATAGAATTAATTTGCAATGCTTCGTAGTATTAGACTGCCATGCTCTTTAGTATTAATCCTTGAAGCTATGTGGTAATACTCTCTAAAGCTCCCGAGTATTAATTTGCAATGCTTCGTAGTGATACTATGTGATGCTCCCTAGTATTCATTTCCAAAGCTTCATAGTATTACTCTGTAAGGCTATGAAGGTTTAATCCGAAACCTTCGCATAGTATTACTCCACGAGGCTTCATACCGTTAATTCGCACATCTTCGTAGTATTATTCTGCATGGCTCCAGAGCATTCATCTGGGAAGCTTCGTAGTATTACTCCGTGAGGCTCCATAGTTTGAATCGGCAAAGCTTCGTAGTATTACTCTGCAATGCTCCGTAATAGATAGATTGATAGATATATTTATCCACGAAGCTCTGTAGTAATACTCTGCGATGCTCCATAGTATTATTCCGATATGCTAATGTAATATTCATCTGCAATGCTTCGTAATATGAATCCGCGAAGATTCATACTTTTACTCTACGATGCTCTGAAGTATGAATCCACAAAGCTTCATAGTATTACCTCGTGAGGCTCCGTAGTATTAATCCGCAAAGGTTTCTGAATCTATCTGTGATGCTCTAAAGTATTAATCTGGGAAGCTTCATAGTTTTACTCTGTGAGGCTCCATAGTATCAATCCGCAAAGCTTTGTAGTAATACTCTGCGATGCTCCGTAGTAGTACTCTAATATGCTCAGTGGTATTTGTCTGCGATGCTTTGCAGTAATTTATTGGGATGCTCCGTAGTATTAAACCATGATGCTACGTAGTATTACTCTACGAGGTTCGGTAATAATTATCAGCGATGCTTGGTAGTATTACTCTGCGATGCCCGGAGTTAGCTGTAACTAGCCAATGAGTCAAGGCTATCAGACACACAGTAATGTTGAGCGTTCTGGTCCTAAAAATACAGTATTTTTTTGAAAGTGTATGAAGTGAGAGACTGTGGAAATGTTAATAACAGAGAGAGTATAGAGTGACGTGAGCGACATCACTTCCATACTCCCTGTAAACCATTGGCAGCCGAAGACGCTTCAGTGAGTGGAGCACATTACTCTACCTATTACTCTGCCTACACACTTGATGAGCAGCTTTATTACCCAGGATGCAGCGGTAACCACAGACCCGTGCACACTCGCAGACGAGCCGGGGGGGAGGAAGACCTCCGAGGATCCGCCCGACACATGTAGCGGCTGCAGCCGGACTGCAGGGAGGAGGGTCGCCAGGTGAGCCCCGGGACCTCCGCCTCATTAGCCCAACACAACGGCAGCCTCGCGGGCAGCAGTGAGGGCGAGTCGTCCCCTGGCTCTGATCTTCACACGGCTTTGCATTTAGCTTCCAGATGGGTCAGGTTAGGGCGGCGAGACGAGCCGAGATGATCCCAGATACATGCCCCGAGGAGGGGTTCACCCTCACGGCCCCCGGGGGTGTGGAGATCCATCCTGTTGATCCCCCCCCCCCCCCCCCACCACCAGCCTTACAGACACCCAAACACAGGAAGACAAATATTGAAAGAATGTTGTAGATGCAAGATAACTGTCATGTGAATGTTTTATTAGAGACGATGATTTTTATTGTGCATCAAGATCTGAGAGTCTCCTGCTCGTGTCGGCCATTTTCCATTTTCCTGATGAAATAAAAATCAAGTTGGGGGGGGGGGGTGAGTCTCCATGACCAAGGACGAGAGGATACAGTGGTTTTTATATAAAACTCCTCATAAACAGAGAGCACAAAATACTTCCAATTTTAATTAAATTACAACATATTTGTTACTATTATTAGTTTATTATCACATCCTACATAAACAGAACGTCACACTATTCATTTTATATATATATATATATATATATATATATATATATATATATATATATATAGTCATTGTATCTTAATGTCTGTTATTTTGATTTCATTTTTTGTATTTTTACTAATGTCTTTTTACTATATTAACGTTATTTCATTCTTTTATTCAAAGAAATTCTGTTATGTTTCCAATAAAAGTTTCTGATCAATAGTTTCTATTCTTCACAACCAAGACAAATCAATCAATCAATACATTTAAACCGATATAGAGACCGACCCGTCCATGTGTTCATATCATTCAAATGACAATTGATTTATATTCTTTGCACCCGTGATATTGTTCCGATTGTTCAGTCTGGCTCTGCTCAAGGTTTCTGCCCATAAAAACTCATTGTGTTTGTTTTCTCTCATATAGTTAAGTTTAAACTGTGAAATGTGTCAAATATTTTCAATAAAGTTGTTTTAATTGAATGGTAAGATGTGTCGGAACATAATAAATCCTGGACTGAATTAATCCAGATGTCGTCGACTCCAGAGTCTGTCTTCAGGTGCAAGAAACAAAAGATGGTCTTTTATTTAGTGAAAATAAAAAAAACAGAGATCCTTCCATATTTTATCAGCTGGTCTGATCCAGAGAAACAAATACATTATTCAGTCCGAGAAGTATCGTCTGAACCAGCGAGAGGTGGAAGAACTTTCTACACCAGGACAAAAAACACACTAGTTATGAATCCGTCAAGAATACTTTTGTGGAAAAACTAAATAGATGAACTCTCGTAACCTCTCGTTCGCCCAGATTTCAGAGCAACTTTATAAAGTAATAAGTGTAAAAAAATGGTCATGATAAGGAACTTACTGCGTCTTTGAGAGAAGAACGTGTATCACATGTCAGGAGAGATCGTTAAAGAAATATAAATGTACTTTATCTTCTTTAAACAATCATTTCTACAGCTGTAGAGAAATATATCCTCATAGATGTTCAGATAAACGGTGCAAAAAAACAAAAAAAGGGTGATTTAATCTGAAAACATAATAATGATGGACTCACACAGCAGTGAGGACAGTTTTCACCTCCGAGTGCATCTTTTATTTCCAGCAGATGTGATTAGACTCGCCATGTTTTCTCCGCTTTGAAGGGAAGTCTTCTGGGTTTATTTTCGCAGCGTGCGATGTATAGCCATTTCATCTTTCAACATTCATTTGGGATTCTTGGGCCCCCTATCAGTTCACAAACACACAAACGCGCACACACACACACTTACGCACACACACACTCACACACAGCCAGAGAGGGAGGTTCACTCGTTCCTTGGCTATCGGACATCAATCTCCAGCACCGTCTGCTGAGCCTCACTGGGCAATTAAGCACATTGAGAGCGAAGGCTCTAATCAATCCCTTCACATACATGTGGACACACACTCTGACACACACTCTGACACACACTCTGACACAAACACACGGCAACACGCTTACAGGATTTGCACATGTGTGTGGAAGAATCTCAATCAAATGAACACAGAAAAAATATAAAAACTTCATCAGAAAGTGTGTTTTGAACAGGGTAAACTCGACTGAAATTAAATCTACTACAAGAGCCACAGGCGAGTGTTACTTTAGAGAAAATACAATCTCTTTAAATAAAAAAATACTTATACAATATTTGTATGTATCTAACACCCATCTACTGCTCCCATGATCCTTTGCACAGTTTACCATTAATATTTAGTATAAAATAAGAACATTCATTGTAGACTTAAATATACTTATTTGGATGTATGAAGAAAACTTCAACTATACTACTTCATTTTTTGGTACAAAAAGTAAAATTAAAGTATTCTACTATTGTTTTACAATAAAAAAAAAGTATAGTCATAGAAGACTGGAATATACTTCTATTGCCAAGGAATATCCAAAGGAAACTTCAGGTATACTACTTTAATGTTGGTATAAAACAAGTATACTCATTATACACTTGGATTTACTTACTTTTTGTTAGAAATTTCAGAGGTAAACTTCAAGTACACTACTTACATTTAAACATACAATAAGTTACATTGCACACTTGAATATATTTCTTCTTGCTAAGGGATGTAAGAAGTAAACTTCCACAATACTACTTTCATTTTAATATTAAAGAAGTACTCTTATTACACTTGGATATACTTTATCTAAGGGATATCAGAGGTAAACTTCATGTATACTAATTATATTTCAATTTTAAATAGATATACTCGTATAGTACACGTGTATATACTACTATTGCTAAAGAAAATCAAATCAATTAGCTTCAGGTATACTACTTTAATTTTGATATAAAACAATTATACGCACAGTACACTTGGATTTACTACCGTGAAGACTCTCAAATAGAGAAAATACTATCTTTTTTGAACAAAAAAACACCTTTCAGACAGTAATAATCGATGGATTTGCTTTTGTTCGGTCGAAGTCATGTCAAATAAAAGTCATTTCTAGAAACCGTGATCTCACATTGACCTCAACTCGACGACACGGGGCCCGATCCCTGGTGACACGACGACCCCTCGTCCACCTGTACGTCGCGGGAGCTAAATGTGAAAGTTGGGGAAGGTCTAAAAAAAAACCGAGCCCCCCAAACCCCCCCTCTGGCCTGTCTCAATGATTCATGCAGGACTAAATGTCAGCACCGGCGGGGCAGGAGACCCCAGTGAAGCCCCCCTGAGACCAGAGGGTGAAAGGGAAGCTGCGGGAGCTCGGACTGGCTCGGGGGCCACGAGGGGACAAACGAGAAGCTTTGGACAAAGCGGTGATTTTAGTTTTACATCATTTAACGTGTTGATGTTGTCGTCACAGAGGGAGGCGTCTGCGTAAACATCATGGATTGATTGACCTGCTGGTTATTGATCGCGTCTCTATCCACATGCGTTCATGTTCGCTTCATTGATTCGTCTGCCAAAATTACACGAGACCAAGAAATCGAAAACACGATCATTTGACACAATATTTATTTTAAATCCACTCCGATGTTTTTTTTAAATGACCGATTCATGTCTTTATATTCAGGGTTGTTAAGAGTGTGTGTTCAAATAATTCTATAAAACTGTCCATTTAGTAATATTTAAAATCGTTACTAGTTCAACCCTACGTACATTTCCCTAAAGATCTTTGTTTGAATATTTTTTTTCTCGTAGTGGTTTTATAAGATATTTTAAAATAAAATTTATATTAAATATAATACACTTTATTTATTGAAGGTTTCTTTATCATGCATTTCAATACATATATTTTTTTAAAGATCTTTGATCTCTTTTCTTATCTTTTTTGCCTTTTATTTGTCCGTTTAAGGTTGTTTTTATTTTATAGTACTTATATATATTGTATATTGTTTTATATAAGTTTATAAAACAATACAACATTTAACTGAATAAAATCGAATCAAATGATGGCATAATAACACTTTGTTTTGCATTTGATGTATTTTATTTTAAGCGGTTAAACATATGAAATATGCAACTTTTTTAGAATCTTAAATAAAATGAATAATAATAAAACTATTTACAATCAAATTAAAACCTTTGCTAATTTTCAAATGTCCTTTTATTTATTTGTATATCTTGAAAATGTTATTCTATCGACTTGAAAATCAACAGGTTTTGGTTGAAACAAAAAAACGTTAAAATGCTTTAGTCAAATTGTTTAATCGTGTCTTTTTCTGTTCCTTTGGTATGAAGGACGATAAATGACATTTCGTAGTCCGTATGTAAATTAAGTGGGCGGGTCCAACATCAGTCAAAGGGAGTGATTGGTCACAGCCTTGGATCAACTACCACTACCTTGAGAGCATCACTCGTGGATCCCACGTTTATCTTAGCAACACGGCTAACTTTGGATGTTTGACCCGTCAAAATGACAAAATGTATAAATACCTAAATAAATAGAAGACAAAAAGTATAAATGAAAAATGTGTATTTATACGTAAAATAGCTCAATTTTTTGACAACAATTAAATTAGAAGTCATTTATTGTTTTGACATTTTGACATATTGATATTTGTCCACACATTTATTTATACATTTATACATCTATTTATACATACATAAGTCATTTATCGTCCTTAATACTTTGACTTGTGTCGCACGACTGAAATAAACAAGATCTCATCGAACAAAAACAGTTTCCAAACAATATATAAAAGACAAGTTTTGCCGAAATCAAATGTTTTTTAATTGTCTCAAACAAAATAATGTTTCTCTAACAACGAACGGAAATCATTTAACAAATGACAAATTTTAAAGCGGAAAAAAAACACTAAAACCTTATTTTTAATCTTGAATCTACTGTGGAATATATCAGACTTAGTTAGTACCCTTAGAAAAAAGGAGTATTCTTAAAGTTAAGTTTATGAAGTGTTTATAAGTACTTGACTTTGTACTGTCAAGTACAAAACAACTTTTACGCAGTAATAATAAATAGAACAGAAACTATATCAAATAACCTTTGATTTTATTGATAAATGCCTCACATTGTTACTACTTTTAAGTCCATTAAAGTGTCGAAATACAGATGTTCTTCTCTTCGTATAATGACTTCCTTTCTAGTAGTGGTTGAAGTGAAACCACGTCCCGGCTGCGAAAACAACGCGTGAAGGTGTTAAAAACTCATATTGTTGTCATCAGATTTCGTTTAACACGCGTTATTTGCATTTTGAAAAAACTCCAGCAACATTTTTTGTAAACCCATCACGTTTCCTCGCCGAAGACATCGCTCTCGGACCGACGACCGCCGTGAGCTGTTACTACGAATACTCTGTGAATTTGAAACAAGCAAATAAAAGTGACTCGACAAAAGAGCCGCCGCTGACCCGACCCACAGGTCTCCAAGGGGGGTCCATTGAAACGGTTGATTTTATAATGTTCCTGATGTGGACCCACGTGGTGCTGGGGGGGGGGGGTTGGAGTGAGGAGTTTGGGGTCTGACGGGGGTTTGATTGACATGCTAATTTGGAAAGGGGGTCTACTTTCGCTACGATGGCTCTTATACTTTGAATTAGTTGTAGAATCCACCTGGTTTGTTTCAAAGAGAGTTGACTTTAATACAGTTTTATATTAAAGACAATATGTTTCGGACAGAATCTAATGTGTAGAACTAAAAGTTTTACCGAAAATAAATATCTTTAATTGTCTCGTAACAACAAAATCCATAACAACATAATGTTCCGACATCATACGCTCTGACCACGACATCCCCGTGTGTCAACTGTAGATGTTGACGTTGTTGTTTGACGTTTGATGTTTCCAAAGTTTTATACCGATACACAGCTTCTGTGGCCTTTGCTTGTCAATACTTTATATTTCAATGTGTGTATCTAACAACCATCACCCACTCCCATAATCCTTTGCACTGTTTACTTCGCGCCACAATGATATGGCTCCTCCCCCCAAAAAAAGTAGTACACTGAACTTGAAGTACATTTCATAAAGTATACACCAGTGTAATATTTTAAAGTATAGTATGTCAAAAACTTCAAGCATACTACTTAAATTTTAGTATAAAAAAAGTACACTCATAGTACACATGGAGTTGACCTCTGACTTCCCTTAGCAAGAAGAAGTACATCTAAGTATACAACTTCAATTTTAGTATAAAATAAGTTTAATTATAGTACATTGGAAGTTTACTTATAACATCCCTTAGCAAAAAGACCCAAGTGTATAACTTCAATTTTTGTATGAAATAAGTATACTTATAATTCACTTGAAGTTTATTTCTGATAGCCCTTTGCAAAAGGAAGTATATCCAAGTATATAACTTCAGTTTTAGTATTATATAAGCATACTTGTAGTGCACTTGAAGTTTACTTCTGACATCCCTTAGCAAAAAGAAATATATCCAAGTATAAAACTTCAATTTTAGTATAAAATAATTGTACTTATAGTACACTTGAAGTTCACTTCTAACATCACTTTGATAAAGAAGTATATCCAAGTATATAACTTCAATTTTAGTATAAAATAGGTATACTCATAGTACACTTGAAGTTTATTTATGATATCCTTTAGCAAGAAGAAGTATATCTTGGTATACTACTTCACTTTTAGTATAAAATAAGTATACTTATAGTACACTCGAAATTCATTTCTGATGTCTTTTAGCAAGAAGAAGTACATCTAAGTATACAACTTAAATGTTAGTATAGAATAAGTACACTTATAGTACACTGGGAGTTTACTTGTAACAACCCTTAGCAAAAAGTAATATATCCAAGTATAATACTACTATGTTAGTATAAAATAAGTATACTTATACTAAACTTGAAGTTTACTTCTGACATCCCTTTGATAAAGAAGTATATCCAAGTATATAACTTCGATTTTTGGATTAAATAAGTATACTTGTAGTACACTTGAAGTTTACTTATGACATCCCTTCGATAAAGAAGTATATCCAAGTATATAACTTCCATTTTAGTATAAAATAAGTATACTTATAGAACACTTGAAGTTTACTTCTGACATCCCTTTGATAAAGAAGTATATCCAAGTATATAACTTCGATTTTTGGATTAAATAAGTATACTTGTAGTACACTTGAAGTTTACTTCTTGATATCCCTTAACAAGAAGAAGTACACCTTAGTTTACTACTTACATTTTAGTATAAAATAAGTATACTTATAGAACACTTGAATTTTACTTCTTGATATCCCTTAGCAAGAAGAAGTACATCTAAGTATACTACTTTAATTTTAGTATTAAAAGGGTATACTTATAGTACACTTGAAGTTTACTTATAACATCCCTTAGAAAAAGAAATATATCCAAGTATACTACTTGAATTTTAGTATTACATAAGTTTACTCATAGTACACTTGAATATACTTGTACTGTTGTCCAATAATCTCTTTAAAAAAGTATTCAACTTTGACGACTGGTTTCTTTTTAAACCCCAACAACCTTTCCTCAAGTCAACATGTTCCAGAAAACATCTTCACACATGTACACATATATCTAAAGTACCTTTAAAACCCCCTCAGGTACTCTCTGACGCTGAAGCTCATGTTTCTCGGGGGTTTAAAGTTGCCGCTGCTGAGCGCGGCCTGTGATAGGCTGGTCGCGGGGAAGAAAGGAGCTGCTCTCCGTCAGCAGCGCATACACGCCGCCGGAGAGCAGCTCGTCCACCGCAGGCTCCAGCTCCACAGAAGCCACGCCACGAGATCCTTTTCTTTTCTTTTCTTTTCATTTCCCTTCTCCCTTTCTTTTGCGATCGCATCTCGAGGAACAAGATGTGACTGCGTGACGTCAGCTGGAGTAGATTCGTGCAGAAGAAGAAGAAGAAGAAGAAGAAGAAGAAGAAGAAGAAGAAGAAGAAGAAGAAGAAGAAGAAGAGCCGGGGAGTGAAGCGACGAAAGCTCCGGCGAATGGAACTTATTGTTTGTTATGACCATGTTATTATCCTCGAGTGAGTCCGGTCCAGACCCTTGATCGCTCGGTTCTTCAACCCGCTCGAGGAGCAGGATCTACCGGCGAGGAAAAGGAGGAGAAAAAAAAGGAGGTGGATTGAAGCGAAAGAACCTTTTTTTTTTTTTTTTTTTTTTCTTCTTCTTCTTCTCTCGACCAGAGCACCGGGGATTTAAACCGACGAGAGTCCAACAAGAAAAAAAAAAAAAAAAAGACATTCATGTGGCCATTCTCTCTATAGCCCGACATTTTCTTTCAGTGTGGAATAATGACAAAAGAAAGACCTAAGAGGAATATCATTCAGAAGAGATACGTAAGTACTACACAAAAACTAACAAACACAAAAACCTTTTTTCAGTTTAAAGTTGAAGCTTCGATGGAATATCGTAAACTTTCTTAACGCGGATCTGGGTCAAACGTGGTGTGAAGTCAGAAGTGTGTGTGTGTGTGTTCGGATTATTGTGTGTTTAGAAACAAGAAGTTTGTGTCGCTCGATATTTGTGTGTTTTTTAAAGCTGGTAAAAAAAAAGATGTCGACGACAGGTATTAAATACACTTATTTTATTCATTTTTTTATTATAGGAAAACATTTCTCTCGCGATGGGTTATCAGTCACCCTTGTTTATATGAGGTTTTTAATTTTTAAATTTTTAATAAACGTCCATTTTCAACTCCATATATTCTCCCACCGTTACTACGGCTCGTGCGCGCGGAGAGTGAAGCAGCAACATTACGGTAACATGACCGAGCACTAGTGTCATGGATTTAAAGAGACGTTCAGTCGCATTGCAGAGGCTTCAAGAAGAAGACAAAATGAAAAAGAAACCACGGAAACAACATCATCTGCTTCTGCTTCTTCTTCGTGTAAATAACAGCGAGTGAGTTTTAACTGAGTCTAGAAATGAAGGAGTTTTTATTTCGTCTTTGCTGAATCAGGAGCTAAAATGCTAACTAAGGGTTTGTTGAGCAGAAACATGGATGTGACTCGATGGTAGTTTCTTATTTTTTTGTTTTATTTATAGATGTTTTTTAACAAAGCAACCCCCCCCTCCTCCAACACACACACACGTGAAGTGTCCTCGAGTGGTTCCACTGGAAACACACACTTCCTTTTAGTGTGGCGGACAAAGACAGTGGAAGATATTGTTCCTTAAGTCGAATATATTCTCTCTTAGTTTAGAAATATTTCTCTAAACCTTTCCTCATGTTGCTTAAGTCCCTCTTTTTTGAAAGTCCTCAAGTGACAACAATATAAGTTTCTAACACTGTTTAGATAAAGTAATCTGTATTGTTGTACATGAAGTAATATTAGAAACACGTTCTATATATTATTCTATATTAGTTTAGTATTACATGACATCCCTTAGCAAAAATAAGCATTTCCAAGTATACTATTTTACTTTAAGTATGAAATAAGAATAATCAATGCACACTTAAATATACTTATTTGGATGTATGAAGTAAACTTCAACTATACTACTTTAATGTTGGTATAAAACAAGTATACTCATAGTACACCTGGATTTACTTCCTTAAAAAAAACTTGCTTAGGGGTGTCAGAAGTAACCTTCCACAATACTACTTCAATTTCAATATTAAAGAAGTACTCTTAGCACACTTTTTCTAAGGGATATCAGCCATAAACTTCATGTATACTAATTATATTTTAGTATTAAATAGATATACTCATAGTAGATTTGAATAATATACATATAATAAGTAATAATAAGTACACCTATACTACACATGAAGTTGAACTCTGACATCCCTTAGCAAAAATAAGCATATCCATGTATATTATTTTACTTTTAGTGTGAAATAAGAATAATCAATGTACACTTACATATACTTTTTTTGGATGTATGAAGTAAACTTCAACCATACTAGTTTAATGTTGGTATAAAACAAGTATACTCATAGTACACCTGGATTTACTTCCTTACTTGAATATACTTCTTCTTGCTTAGAAGTAAACTTCCACAATACTACTTCAATTTCAATATTAAAGAAGTACTCTTAGTACACTTTTTCTAAGGGATATCGGAGGTAAACTTCATGAATACTAATTATATTATAGTATTAAATGGATACTCATAGTACATTTGAATAAACTTCTTCTTGCTAATGGATGCCAGAAGTAAACTTCAAGTATACCACTTAACTTTAAGTATAAATACTTATAGTCCCCTTGAAGTTTACTTATGTAAAGTAAAAAAGTAAAGTAGGGAGATTTTGTATTGTTGTACGTTAAGTAATATTAGAAACACATTCTCTATGGTCTATATTAGTTTAGTATTAGTATTTAGGGTGACCATGTTCTGGAGTTTCCCCCCCGAGACAGATCACTAGTTAGTTGTTGGTGAAGTTGTTCTAAATATTTGACTTATTTCAACTCGAGTCAAGAGTCGTTGTTTTTTTTAACTCAGTTATATGTTTACGTGACTAGGGCTCTTCCTGATACTGACCAAAAAAGCACAAATAAAGTGAAATATCTCATTGGATACCATTGTTTTGGTAGCTTCTAAGTTGACGGCGGGCTCGTCCAGTTCCTTCTTTAGTCGGTAATACACAAACGGTGAATAACAACAGTGAACTTTTGTGAGTGATACAAAAAAAGAACTCTTTGAATAGTGTTGTTTTTCTACATCTTCGGTCCAAGAGAACTTTAAATATAAAAAAATAAACCCAGATTTCACAACAAATTGTAGCGGCAGTAGATTCTCCAAACAAACACTTTTGTAAACAAGACAACAGAAAACCTTCTACCTCAGTCGGTGAGTCAAAGTTCACGGTGTTTTGCCGATGAGTCAACTCACCAGACTCCACTCATCTCGAAGTCTTGTATCCGGATTATTAACTAACCAAACCCCCCCCTCCCCCCCAAACAACCCCGGCCAAAAATAACAGGGCGATACACGGCGTCCGTCCGATCGCACGCTCCCGTCATGTGTGTGCACGTGTGTGAGTGTGGGTTGCGTGCACGCACACATGTCACATCTGTCTTGCGTTTTCCAGCAGCTGCAGCTGATGTTTCTGAGTCTTGTCTCGGGGCCAAAAAGTAGGGCCCGACGAAACATGCATCTGCCGCCATGGAAAGATCCAGGTCTCCAACCTACCCCCCCTTCACCCCCCTTCACCCCCTCACTCAAACCACCACAGGGGTTTTATTTTTGAGAAAAGAACTCCTGGCCCCGCTGGATCGGGGCCTCCCTCCCCCCGCGCCCCGGCTCCCCCCTTAATTAGCGTAAGACAATTATACATGCTTGGCTTAACCATTTCCCCCCTGAAACATGAGCGTCGGCCCCCGCGACTCCTCCCACTGTCCCCCCAAAACACCTACAATCTGCTAATGATTATGGAATACATCAGTCAGGGAGTGATTGACGGACGCTAAGTGAGAAGTAATGAGTGCAGAGCGGCCGCACTTTTAGAATAACAAACCATGTAAACAAAGAGAGAGAGACGGTGGCGTCGGAGTGTTTTTTTTTTTTTTTCTTTCTTTCTCTCGACCCATCAAAGCACGACTTTTTATTTTTATTTTTTTGAGAAGTCGATAACGTTCGGTTTCCCCGTGCGACGGAACAAGACACACACTCGTGGCAGGAACGTCGCGGGACTGGCCATTTTGTGCAGAGTTGGCTCTTCCTGCAGGCCCCAGCTGGAGCTACTAGGCCTCTGACTCTTGTTGGTGTGTGTGTGTGTGTGTGTGTGTGTGTGTGTGTGTGAGTGTGTGTGTGTGTGTGGGACGAGCCCAGCTGCTACGAAGGGCCTTTACAAATGTAAAGAGGCTGTCAGTGTTTGTCTCATCAGGCGAACACAAACTGATGAAGTTAAAAATCTAGCGTGTCAGAGAAGAGGAAACCAAAATAGAGAGTAGTGGGGGGGGAGTGAACACGCTTACCCTCTTCCCCTCCTTCTCTTTTAAAAAAAAAAACTCTTGTATCTGGGTTTTTTTTCGCGAGGCCTTGTCCGAATGAAATGTGGGCCTCGTGTACAGACTGTGAGGAGGAGGTCGCCGGTGGTTGTGTTTTTTTTTTTCGTGGGCCGGACTCTCTCTCTCTGTGCCTCATTTAACCTTATGTTTCAATGCAAATTCCTCATTCAGACGCTGCCGTCGCTTCACGTGTGCAGGACTCGCCCTCCCCTTGTTTCTATAGCTACCGGGGCCTGGATAGAGTGAACTTTGACTGCAGTGTCGTTCGATTGTTCCTTTCAAAATGAGGAGAAGAACTTCAGGTTTTCTTTTCCAACCGCGGTCAAGAAAAGGAGAATTAAGTGAAGGCTGTTGTCCTTGACTTAAATAAATACAAGCCTGACTTATGGAGCTAATGTCGGGAGATCTTTTCTTGGGGGGGGGTTTACTAAGGAAGGACAATATGTATTGTTGTAAGACTCGCCCCCGTCCTAACCCTGGACTCTCACCACAATATGTGTGTTGAGACTCGGACGTTACGTTCACTCAGTCAAATGATTCTTGTCTTATATTGCATTTTTGCACGTTAATCTTAGCATTTAGTATTTAAATTAAGTACAATTAAAGCTTTTATTGACACTACACGCTCACATAAAACCATGTTCGTGAACGTCCAGCCCCCCTGACCACTTCGCCCATGAGATTTGATTGGATCAGCCACGTGTCAATCAAAAAAGCAGATTCAGTGTTTAAAAAGTTGATTAATGTCATGAAATGTTGTGAAGCGAGGGCGTCATTACGAAGGGGTGCACCGGCTATGAAGTAGTCTTTCGAATTAAATGCCATTTAACGTCAGTTAATTTACTGGCCGAGCTTTACTTTTATCGTTTCCTGCCTGAACCATCCTATTAATATTGATGCTTACTACATAATGCAGATAATATAGAAATCCGTATGGAGATCACCAGGGAAGGGATCTCACTTTTTCCTGCAAGTCCCTCCTGTGCCTTTGTATTTGTTTAATTTTTTACACGGGATAGTAAGACGGCAAGGGTAAGGTTTTGCGACGCACACCCGCTCTTTTCTCCAAAGTATGGCGGTTAAACGTTGAGGACGGGCCGATTCCCTCGGCAGAGACCAGACCTCACATCTTTGGCTCGATCTTTACTCTCGCAGGATGCGCCGACTCTGCCAGACAAATTTGTGGGGGCGAAGTTTGGCAATCAAATCACCTTTTTTTTTCCTTCAATTCAGCCCCTTAAATATCTGCTGAAAGAAAGCGACGAAGCCTCTCTCGCGGTTGCTCCTTTTATTGCCTATTTTTTTTTACCTTTTAACAACAGCATGATGTCATACACGCAAGAAAATAATTGACGTTGTTGTAATCTGACCTTTTCTCTTGATCTGCTCTTGGCACCGAGACTCATCTGGCGTCGCCACCAGCGCTCATGAGGGCGAAGGCCCTCAGGTGCTCGACTGCAGGTAGCGCGAGGGATAAACCTGTTTCTTTTTTTAAGGCCAATCTCACGCACAAGGTCTCGTGTACTTCGGGCTACGACGACCTTTTATAGCCGCTGATGACGTGAGGCGAGGGCGTTTCTACCTTTTTGTCTTCGTGTTTCATCGTGTGTTTGGACACGCAGGGAAGTTTGTCTTGTGGAGCTCAATATTTGATAAAGTTGTGTTTGGTTGAGGGTTGTGTGTGTGTGTGTGTGTGTGTGTCACGCACACCACCACCAAAACCTTGTGTGTGTTTCCATTCAGCCGAGTGATTTATATCCTCCTGCTCTCCCGTGGGTTGGGACGTAGATCGGGGGGGGAGTGGGACAGCTGGTCAGGCCAAGAGTGTGTGTGTTGGTTTGTGTGTGTGTGTGTGTGTGTGTGTGTGTGTGAATGAGTGACGGGTTGCCAGAGCTTATCTGCTGAGGATCCCCATGAAGCTGAATCAGCAGCCTGTCCTTTTCTTCAGTGCTGTAAACACGACAGCACCGCACACACTGAAAAAAGAAGAGTCAATTGAAATCAATTCAACCCTCATTTTAAATAGAAACAAAAAAACAAATAAAGTCTCTAAATGACAAATAAAAGATTAACCACTGGATTTTTTTTCTTCTAATCTCCGGTTAAGCTCATATCAGGAGCATTAACTTATTTTTCATCTTGTTTTCGAATCCATGAGCAGTTTTCGTAGAAGACCCGATGTTTACTTCACGATAGGGATTTTCTCCGTCATGGAGTTTTCCTCTAAAAAAAATAGTCAAATCATGGATGGTACATGTTTTTTAGATCATTCAAAACTGTTAACTTTGAGAAATTTTTAATTAAAATTAGGCATCGCCTTCAACTTTTATTACTTTCTTATCTTATCTCATGCAACCCATGATGCAACACTAATAGACTCAGGGACTCATTCATTCCTCGTGATATTAGATTGTTTAATTCTGAGTTTGGAGGCAGAAGTGAAAAGATGATATTCTATGTTATCCTTTTCTTTGTTCTTTTTCGTTTAGATTTAGATTGTGTCATCTTGCACTTTCTTTTTATTGCACTTTGTTCTCTTTCTATGAATCTATTGTCTGTGTGCTGGAGAAACAATCTCCCTGAAGGAGACCTCCTGAGGGATCAATAAAGTTTATCTATCTATCTATTATCCCCATTGCGCCAGCTTGGAGCATAGGGCAGGAACAAAGTCCCTTCAGTTCCGTTTGTCTTTGGTTATCTTCTCGATGGTTCCTCGGCTCTGGTTGTGTAGTTGTAGTTGCTTTCTTTTTAGTCCTTGACCTTCCTTTCTTTCTTTTGCCTTCTGGACATGGATCAATCTGTCCTGAGGACTTGGTTCAATCCAGGACCATCTTCTCCTAGTGATTATGTTTTGCCTTCAACTTAACTATGTTTTATTTTTCTTTCATAGTATTTAAATAGTTGTTGAAAAGGGTGTGTGTAAGCAACATCTGGGATAATAATTCATCGAGGCAACCCCCCCTTAAAACAATATCTACATACGTTACGACTTAAGTTTGATATCCGGGCTTGTGGTCAGATTGTTAAGATCGGTATCAGTACTTCCGAGTAACGATGACAACAGTAAGAATAAAATCTGTTTTCTTACTGAACTCCAAGTCTTAATAAGTACATTTTTTGGTCACAATATTTATCTCAAACTTCTGCCTCCAACATTGATGATACCACTTAAGCTCATCTTTTATTCTGTTTCCTGTTGAATTTTCAGGATTGTTGAGTCATCGCAAGAAAGCGTTGGAACCAGTAAAACTGGCCCCCGGTCTTATCTTACCAGAGTTATGACTAAGAGCAGCATTTTAACAATCCTTTTTTTTTTTTACTGTGGCAGAACAATCGTTTTATGGCAGGAAACACCGGCTATTTACGGCAAGACCTTTTGGCAATGCTATAACTAGTCCTTTCAGTTAAGGTATAACTTGGAGCTCATTAATCCTCTTTAACAAAACAGATTAGTTTCTCCACATCATTAACGGAATTAAAGGTGGTTTAACAATATAAGCTTAGTGAGTATCAAGATTTCTTGGGATTCTTTATTATCTGTTTTTATTCCTTTTATACGACTGGCAAAGAATGTGTGAAAAACAGCACAATAAAAGCACAATAATGAAAATTAAAACCTCAGTGGCTTCACGGTTGGATTAAAGGTGCTTGTTAATGAAGGTCTACCAACGGGGAACCACAGTGAAACTCCACGGTCTAGACCAGGAGTCACCGACACTGTGCCCGCAATGAACTCAATGGAGCTCTGTCCGAAAAAAAAACAACTTTTATACTGTTATTTGCACAAATATGGGATTGTTGGTCCTAGTAAACATAAATACATGTTGGAATTATAACTAACGTTTGTATTATTATTAGTAAAAACTTGTCTGTGTAGTTGTATGTGGTGTTAGAACCAATGTGGTTGCTTTACACCATTTTAATGATGGTGTCATTCAGTTCATTTGGTTTAATCGTAACATATTCAGTGAGTTTCGTTCCCTCTAATAAACTTAATTAAAGCGGCTCACGACAGGCACCTCTATTTAAATCAAGATCGCAGACTTTTTGTCACAGACACTTTCATAAGTGTCTAATTTCTAGTTAATGACGAAGATTATTTACAGTAATTTTCTGCCACGAATCGGAAGTGAAAGCGTCCTTCCGCTATAACCGAGAGTGGAATTTCACATGACTCATATCAGAAAGTTACTTCTTGAAATCTGGGTCAAATTCTCGTCACTGATCTTTTTTAAAAAGGAAAACATTCATTTTGATGTATGAACAACAGATGCGATCGGATTCACTGTATTCGTAATATGCGATCTTTATCTCCGTAACCGTGATCTTTTTACCGTAGCCCCGGGGGGTCATCATGTGTGCAAAACGTTCTTTTAATTATTGGTTAAAATATAAACTGTGGTGAAGCAATAATAGCTCCTCATACGTCAGGTTCATTATTTACCTCTTTTCATCCTCCTGTTTCTTGCCTTTATTTCTGTTTCTCCTTCGCAATCTCGGGTGGTTCCTCCTTCAACTGTATTCCTGGTTTCCACTTCTTTCTCATTTCCTCCGGGGGAAGTTCATTCCGGGAGCAGGCAGAAGGGTTTTATAACCTGTTTTCAAGCCTTAAGGTTAAATTCGTGGCATGAACGCCTTCAGACATTTACTCCAGGCGACTTCACCGTTACGAGGCCCCTCGAGCATGAGGAAGTCCCACGGTTAAGCCCGGGTTTTGTTTCATAACGGCGTCTGACTTCGACATAATCTGCCGTCGTATAGCAACACACACACAACCACAAGGAGCTTTGGAACAGCTTAAGATGTTGCACACTGTGGGACTCTGGGAATATGTGCTGTCGAACGGAGCGCAGTGGCGTGAATGAGAATACTACATCCTTTCTATGAGTTGAATAATACTGTTCTTTTGTCGGCCTTTTAGAGTTAAAATATACTTTGAATGCCAAGTTGTTGGCACTGGAGTTGGGAACTTCCCAAGACGTAACGCTAATGGCCAAACAACCGGATATTGTATTAATAGATGAAAAGCAGAGTAAAGATGTTGATGTAGATGTACTTGCATTAAGAACTAAATAACTTGAGGGAAAATACCAAAGGGAAAAACCCTAGAAGATAAGGGCAACAGTAGTGTCTATGGTTAATGGGGCACTTTGAGACTCCAACACTGGAAGGAAGAAACCTTTCTCTCTGAAAGTTAAAACGTTATTTAGTACCGCGACTATCCTGCCGATCAGCATTTGACTTGCATCTGCTTTCGGTTAACCTTCCCCGCTCGGACCTAAACTATAAAAAAAACCCCGCTGTAATCTCGATGAAGATCGAGTCTGCCGTTCATTTCATTCTCCAGAAGAAAAAAAAACCCTACCTTGCAACCTGATTGTTGTTTCCTGAGAGCCGGCATGATGTTGTTGTAACATAATCATTTAGTTTCCCTCCCGCGGTTCTGGCAAGATGCTCGCTGAAATCTATCCACGGCTCAATTTCATAGGGAATGATTTTTTTTTTGTGTCGCTGCCGCCGCTGCCACCGACGGCTTGCCAGAACACCGTATTTACTGCAGGGGATGGATGTCTCGCTCGCTAAACGTTGGAGGAATGACACATGTTATATAAACATTTAATATACCCCAGAGGTCATGCTTGTGAATTTGATTAGCACCAGTGAGGAATGGTAATGGTGATACCGGCTGGCTGGGCGAGTATTGAATTTTTAATCTCAGTTTCAGATGATGAGTTGTGCCATTCATCCTGATCGTCGCCGCCGAAACATAAGCTGATAATTGGTACCACAAATACGAACGGCGGCACCGAGAATGAAATATCTATAATTTCCCGCTTGATGTTATTGCCTCAAAGTTCCTCTCAAATTAAAAACGCACCTGATATAAAAGCGTCTTCAAGTTACCCCTCCAGCTTTTTTTCTCAAACCGTTTTAACCGCCTTAACCGGGTGAGACCAACACGGCAGCCATTTTTTTTTTTCAGCCGAGTCGCCGCAATAAATCCCGTATTCCCCGCTTCGTGTTATTACACCTGTAGCACATTGTGGAACCTATTGATTAATCCTGTCTCTTATGTCAAAGGCAGCGGCGTCGCGAAGAGGGGAGTGAACTTTGATTGATTTTTTTGTGGGCCTGGTGCAACACTAGGGGCCCCAGAACATGACGGGGATTAAACATTTATCCTTCCAAGGTTGTGGTGTGAACTGCTTATTTTAGGCTTCATTTTTTTTCTCATGTCTGCCAATATATTGGCTTTCATATTTCACTTTTCCACTGTTCTAGTCGGACTTGACTCGATTAAACACTACTCTACTATTCTCAACTATTGTGTTCTGTTTCTGTACTGATGGGCGTAACATAGTACCGCCAATCTTTGAGGCTATGGTGAACTTACCAGACACAAGAAGGACTAAATCTGATCCACAGAAGAACTTTTCGGACCAACATACAGCACTCCTTCTCGCAGTGTATTCTGTTTTAAATGGGGGTATCTTGTTTTGAGAGTTTCGCTAATGGCTACAGTGACATTACCCTTTGAACAATAAGTAGTCTTTCGTCCTTTGGCTCCGCTCGTTTGGAACCAGAGAGGAACAGGAACTCAAAATATTTAGTGCTCTGACCAACCGTGCTGCTGAAAACACAACACAAACCAGCAAGAGTAGAGTACTGCCAAGACTAGCCGGTGGAAAAAAAGGGTCATTATCGATTTAAGACTTATCCTATAACATTGGTACCTTTTTTTCCCCATCCTGCTCTCTTTGTCCCAGTCACTCCCCTTCCACTCCCTCCCTCCGGTAGGTGTTGTGAATGCAGCTACTCTCGGGGCTTGAAATAGCTGGGGGCCTCGTGCGACCCTTGACAATGGGCACATGCTCCGTCTTTTGTGTGCACATGAATGAGTGTGTGTATGCGTTTGTCTGAAGGCAATGATAGGGCCTTTGGATGTCTACAACCCCCCCAGCCCCACCCCTCCCTTTAAAACTTGTTTTAACCTTTTCCTGTGATAAGAGTTCAACCGTAAAATCGCGTCGGTACTAAAACACTGTAAATCACTTTACTTTGAAAAGCTTGACCAAGAAATGAGTTTGAATAATGTTATTGAGTTCTCTTGGTTCTGACTCAACCATCTATCGAGATTTTAACTTAAGAGCATGAATCCATATTTTGACAGCAGGCCTTTTGATCGCACCGAAAATATCGAAAGGCTTCTGATAACACGAGAATTAGCCGTGAATTCCCAGGAGTTAGTCATGCCCGGAAGACCAACAAACACGCAGACAGAACCTCGAAAGATAAGGATGTTTGAAGTGCTTCGTACGTCTATAGTGAAAGAAAGAGTTCAGCCGTGCCGCACTCCTCTTTTTTTTAAGCAAACATTCTATTCTTTTTTTTTTGGTTAGCAGAAGGCGTGCAAAGGTTGCATGTGGCTTTGTTTAAAGCTCTCCACCGGGGGGAGGACGAAAAGTACTCTTGTACGTATCGACAGATTGTACGCTGGTATTAAAAAAGATCAACTTTCTGAGAAAGAGTGAAAGAAATGGTTGTTGTTTTCATGATTTCCCTCGATCTTCCTCTCTCTTTGCGCTTGATGGATCTACTGACTCCTTCAAGAAACATCTGTGTTTGATGATCTACTGACTCCTTCAAGAAACATCTGTGTTTGATGGATCTACTGACTCCTTCAAGAAACATCTGTGTTTGATGATCTACTGACTCCTTCAAGAAACATCTGTGTTTGATGATCTACTGACTCCTTCAAGAAACATCTGTGTTTGATGGATCTACTGACTCCTTCAAGAAACATCTGTGTTTGATGATCTACTGACTCCTTCAAGAAACATCTGTGTTTGATGATCTACTGACTCCTTTAAGAAACATCTTAAGACGTTTCTATTTGTTCAGGCTTTTCCTTGATTTTCTGGAACTCCTGTAGTGTTATCAGTTTTATCTTGATCTTTAAAGTATATACTTTATTGAGTATTGTTTTGATTGTTTAAGCGCTTTGGGACCCTGGTCTGGAAAAGCGCCATATAAATACAAATTACTTACTTACTTACTCCAGTGGCCAATAAACCTAAACACCTCAATGGCTTCTAACACCTCCTAGCCTACCTAAGGAAGACTCTTTTTTTTGTCTGGAAAAAATAGGTTTTTTTTTTTTCAAGCACCTACTTATCCTAAATGTTCACATGGTGTGAACAGCCGTCGCCGCCGCGGTTGTACGTGGAGTTCGCTGGAGATCCCGGCTTCGCCTCCGATCGACAGTAAAGAAGTAGGTCAGCGGAGAGAGTCCTCGTTCAACCCGGGGTTGAGCTGCTTGTGTGTCAGCCGGCACATGCTCACTTGTGTCAGCATGTGTGGGCATATGTAGCACAGTGTGTTATTTGTTTCCTTCCGCCAGGAACCAGTTTGACCTCCCTCCGCCCGGGCGCTATCGTTTCTGTCTTTACAAAACAAGGATCTCGCTTAAAGATGTCTCACGGATCCAGCCTGCGCTGAAAAATAGTAGATATTTGCTATTATCAGTGGAAGGCGTGACAGCGAGCGTCGTGGATAAAGGAGTGATGAGGCGCTTTCAGTAAAAAGGGTGAGGAAAGGCTAGAGTTTATTTTTTTAAAATAATCGTATATATCCTCTCTGGCTTGCCTCAGTCGTTTCACAGCACGCTGCTGTTGTTAGGGGATGACTGAAGCACCCCAGCCCCTCGCGCCTCGGCGGCCAATCGGGCGCCTCGCTCCCCTCCGTCCTGCCGTCCGATTGGTGCGACGCCTGAGCCAGTAGAATAAAATGGGGATTGATGGGTAATCTGTGGCTGGAGCTGAGGGGTAGAGACGCAGAAAAGCCTCTGAAAAAACTGGCGTGACAGAAGGACAAAGTCAAGGAAACGCTCGTTTTTTTTTTTCCCGTCAGGACTTTTTGACCCGTCGTCACTTCTCAGAGCCTGGAAAAGTGCTGAGTAATCACTCTTGAGGTTCTACTGAGAATAAGCCCCGTCAGGCCCGGTGTCTCTTATTATGCAAGATAATAAAAGCGAAAGAATCTTTTTAAGAATCAATGTGCTGGAGAAAAAGGGAAGCGAGTCACGCGAAAAAGGGCCTTGTGCAGAGGGAAGGTCGGGGGGCCACAGGGTCTCCCCCGTGGGTCTCGTCATGGCTCCGGGCGGCTAATGGGGAGTGAAACCCTCGCCTGGCGTTGCTCTGTAATGGCTGCTCAGACGACGTCCTTCAGTGGGTTGAGCTTTTTTATACACTGTTGCGTTTTATGAAGCTACCGTCATTTGTCCTACACCGGAGCGTCACGCCCCGTTGCATCGTGGGACAAAAAATGTGAAACCGCCATCTGGGGTCAGAGGAAAATATACCGTATATTTCTACCGTATCCCAGTTCCTTTCGGGCGAGAGGCGGGGGGACACCCTGGACAGGACGCCACAAAGACACACAACAATTCTGTATTTGTGTTCGTACATATTAACGCTTTGGTGGGATTAAGAGAGTGTATAAGAATAACAAACTTAACAGACACACGTTTCGTTACTTCGAAAGAAAACTTCCATCTTCAGTTCCCGCCTCTGCGTGGTTTTCGTACGTAGAAACCCGCGAGTATGTTTCGTTCTTCCTGTCACACTATTGACATTTTCTCACACTAGGCCGCGGTGACAGGAAGGATTCATTCGTATCTGTTTCAATCTTACACGACAAGATCAGTCAGTACCAGAACTCGTTCTTCTCTTGTTGATCAACAGTAAGAACCTCTGCCCGTCAGCATTCTGCACGCGAGGCTGCAGTAGTCGTCGGTAACCGAGTCTGACATGCGACTCAGCGTGGCGCTCCTGGCTTCCGTCCCACTGCTTGCGTGGTAACAAAAGAAAGATGGCTCCCCGATGGGTTCCTATGGGCGGCTGCGTCGTTACGTCTCGCGAGCGATCGGTTTGGATCGGCCCTGTTTCTATGAGACCAAAGTGAGAAGATGCCTTTGGCGACGTATTGACGCCATATCAGCTTTTATTTGGACTCAAGTCCTCACACAGTTCAGTTTTTAACGTCGTGTTGATTCATCGGCTCGAGGAAATAACATCACAGGAGGGTCGAGGCGAGAGTCTTCGTGTTGCTAAATAACAAGTACTGTAGATATTTGGACATTGTTGAAATATGTATGAAAATACAAATGACTTGTAAGTAAGTAAGTAAGTAAGTAATTTGTATTTATAGAGTGCTTTTCCAGACCAGGGTCACAAAGCGCTTAAACAATTAAAACAACATTCAATAAAATATATACTTAAAAGATCAAGATAACGCTCAAGTGCGCTGAGAAATGCGTCCGGCCCGTCAGGAACTATTACCAGAAGAAATATGGTCGATCTCCATCTCAGAATATGTTCATTTAAGGTGGTCGAAGTCAAAATAGATGATTGTTTTTAATATAATGACCTGTAAAGATGTCACTTTTCAAGATAAGCGACAGAAATCATCGATGCTAACGACTCTACAGACACAAACACGTGTAAAACCTGATGAACAAAAGGAATTTGATGGCAGTGTTTGGTGAAGAAGAAGAAAAATATCATAATCAAGACAATATTAGACTTTATTTAATTTATCTGTCATCCCATGACCTTGACCCCTGAAAGATATCGCCTCCCTTTTCTATCAGCCTGTCCGTCCACATACGTATCTCCAGGCCAAAAACTGTACGGCGCTAACTACTCGTATTATTCCTGCTACAATGGCGTGAATTGTCTCATTTTATTCGTTTCACTCCAAGGAACATTAAAACCTAAAAGAGCTCTGTAGCTCAAACTATTATCAAGTTACATCCTTTTAAAAGTTCTTCTTTTAGCCTTTTTAACGCCGTAATATCTTGTAAAAATCCCCGGAAATCCCCGGGTATCTCGGCCAACTTTATTTCTGTATCTATAGCTCGGTCAATAACGCACACAAAGGACACAAACACACTGAATCCTTCCTTGAAAAAAAGGTCGTTGGCCGCGAGACATTTCCAAGAGGCTTCCTGTGTCGTCCGTGATGTTTCCTCGGCGTCTTCATCTGCTCAGTCTCCACGTTGGTAATCTTATGACATTTTCAAGTCGGCGCCGCGAGGGACGAACTCAATTATGCCTTCTTGAACCCACATGAAAGATGGCCGCCGTACCCCTTTCATGCCGCCGCCAGTGATCGACGTGACTCATCCTTGACGAACACAACTTTTGTGTTACTTTGAAACGGTTTCTTAAGTTGTGAAGACAACTTGAGCGACTTTAAGCTAGGAGCCGCGTGCGCTGGTCGCCGAACCGGTTGACAATGGCTGTAGTGTCGGGCACCCCCCCCTCCTCGACCCTCTCCTCGGACTCCCCACCGGACTCGTGGTCGGGCTGAGAATTCCTGTTTCATTCACACACACTCACACACACTCTGAAGTTTCTGTGGGAAAAGACTATAGGAATAACTGGAGGAATGTACAGGGAGTCATCAAAATTCCTGACCGTCCCAAATGGTGGTGGATTTTTATAGTTTTCCCTGTGTTTCCCATTATTCCGGCGGGGACGGTCGGCTCTGGTTCTGGTTCTCTGTGGGGAGAGAACCATATTGGCGGCGGAGGATCGGAGAACATCCGAAGGTTTCTTTCATGTTTACATGTGGTTTTTGCGCTGCTATCAGCAGGACTGTCAGTGTTGGGGTCGAGTTAAATCAGCACCTCCACCGCAGGAACCCACCGCTCCGAGGGAAGGGAAGACGGAAAAAAAAGCAAAAAAAAAGCTGGTGTTTTCGGGACCGTGAGGCGGGAGTGTGTGGGGGGGGGTGGTAGGGGGTTGTCGAGTGGGAGATTAGTCGCAGGGGCAGCTAAATGAAGGATGTTTGGGGTGGTGGTGCCGTGGCCTCTCTTCCGCTCGGTGCAGACACCAGCAGTTAACCTGTCTCCAGTGTACATGGAGCCACTACTCTGTGTAAGCTCTCACACACTTAGACACACACACACACACACACACACACACACACACACACACACACACACACACACACACACACACACACACACACACACACACACACACACAAACACAGTCCCCTATGGCCCTTCCTGTGCTAATTCTGCTTAGTCTGGTTAGAGAGCGTTTTTTTCGCCCCAGACTCCCCGACTGCCCCTGTGGTCAATAAATCCCCAGAGTTCCTTAACGCTTGTGGTTTTGATGACCAGAAATCACTGGTGGACGCTTCGTCGTCCCCCTTTAAACATGTCACTCTCGGACCGACAAGTCCTGGGGAATGTTTTAAATGGAATTTTTATTTTAACATCACAGCTTGTATTCACTACACCAGTGGTTCCCAACCACATTTATTTTGAGTGCAGGCATATTAGCATGTTACTATTTAAGTTTACTCTAAGTACAAGTATATATATATATATGTATTTATACACACATATATGGAGCGTCTTTTTGTAAGGAAACCTGCTCCTGCTGATTTTTGTGTAATTTTTATAGAATTAACGTTTGGTTTTTGACATTATTTTAGTTGTTTCTAACCAAAGGTGGGCCTGTAGACACGACTTTACACCTGTGGGGGACCCCTCGATGTTCAGAGGGTCACAATGAAAAACGTGGACCGAGTCACAAGGAAAAATGGATTTAAGTTCAAACAATATGGAACAAATCACTCACTCGTGCAAAATTGAATTAAGAAAAAAAAGGTAAACGGCACCAATTTCTTAAATAATAATGTATTTCTTTATATTACGAAGCCTTTCTTTACATTTAAATTGAACAGTAATCTTTTTTTACCGCACATTTCTAACTAAAAAACAAAAGTATCAACTGACAGAATAATAATATGCTTCAACGAACATGCAAACGTTCAAGTCCATGTCCTGAACCAGAAAGAAACAACTTTATTCTGTATTATACGTAAACATATGCAGGTGTAGAGCCGGACTCACGTTAACGTGGAACATATCTGGACAGATTGTTGTCGAGAAAACCTTCAGATTGACGACTTCCTGCGAGGTCTGGTCTCGGGGCGTCAGGGCAAGAACAAGCGCATCACAGATGGTTTGAAAAGTATCTTCTCCTGCTCCGGGGAGATAAGAAAGCACTCGATTGTCTTTTCGTGGCTCTTAACTTCCGCGGGAGAACATTATGAAGTTGAGTCGAAGTGACGTCGGAGGAGACGATCCGTTTAAGTCGGCGTCTGATGCTCGGGAAGTGCTTCAACCCGGCGCTACTTAGATGTGCTCGCCTGGCTCGGCTCCAGCTGCTGAGACGAAAACAAGCCTCTCGAGTCGTGGAGACGATTCACCTTCAACTGAGTCTATTTAATAATCGCTCGCGCGTCGTTTACGCTCACAATATTGGCTTTATTTCGCTAAATGTTTGTCGCAGTCGACGGATGGAACGAGTACCGGTCCACACAGACATCTTTTTTTTATAGAAATTCTGTTCTATTTATTACAACTGTCTTAAAAAGGTGTTTTATTTTGAAAAAAAAAGCCACTTCCTGGTCTGACGGTGCATGTGACTGATTTTCCTGAACCGTGTTTGACTCAAATAACACGACTTTAACACGACTTTAACTGTTCAATGAATAAAAAACATTCACACGACTAACAGACTTCACCAAAAGAATATATGTTTTATATTATAAAACTGTTGAAAAGTATTGATTGCTCGTAAGTTTAAAAAAGTATCGTGGGACACGGTTCAGCCAATCAGGGTTGTCGTCACTTTGTCCGACGCACATTCCGTTGGGATGAAAGACACGTGCGTCTTTTTGTTATTTTAAACATTTAATGTTGGTACAAACTGTCATTTAAAAGCTCAGTTTCGGTCACTAATAAAAAAAAGCTTTAAAAATAGCATTAAGCCTTGTGCAGGTGATGTCAATGCGTAGGAAGTGCAAGGCGGACCGAAATGGTTGATTGGTCAACAATGGTATCGTGTTTGAATTGTGATTTCATGTTGCTACGTCAAAAGCCATCAACGGTTGTGATTGGTTGACTGGGCGGCAAAGCATTGTTGGAGCTTTAAAGGTCACTGTTACTGAGAGGGACGGCACCTGTACAAGTAATGTTGGATTGAAAGTTCAAATATGTGTTTTTAATTAAATGAAAAATAGTGAGTACTTAACTTATTCTTAAATATAAATATCGTTATCACTTATAACGCTCAGTCTCGCGGGACTTGCATCGGTTTCCCGCCAAAACTGAGCGACATCAGAGAGGAGCCGCCGACGTGTCGCGATATCACCAAATCAATAATAAATCCACCTCCTTGTACACGCACACATAACACTTTATAAATGACGCTGACAACTTAGCTCGTTAGCATACGGTGAAGACGCACACGTAACACTTTATAAATGACGCTAACAACTTAGCTCGTTAGCATACGGTGAAGACGCACACGTAACACTTTATAAATGACGCTAACAACTTAGCTCGTTAGCATACGGTGAAGACGCACACGTAACACTTTATAAATGACGCTAACAACTTAGCTCGTTAGCATACGGTGAAGACGGACAAGTTTGTTTGGAAGTTCACGATCTTATAAGAAAACAACTGAGACGAGATGAAAAGTTCTTACGATATGTTGGTTTAACAAAGGAGGTTGAAAGAGACGAGTGACTGGATCACTAGTGTTTGACTAGATCACAAGTTAGTATTACTTCACTGTATATACTTAGGCAAGACGCGTCGCCATAGCAACCGAGCCTAACAAGCTGCACAGTTCACAGACGGACGGAGACGTAAACAACAACGAGACATAGAAGTACAAATTGACAACTTTACAGAATGTGACACTGATTGGTCGAAGAAATGCTTGATTTATACAATAAAAAATGATAAATTATTGCAGGTTTTTAATATACAAATCCATTTGTCCAATATATCGTGCAGCCCTAGTCGTAATGAAAAGCCAAACGCATCTTAACATCAACTTCGTCAACAGTAACTCAAACCAACTTTCCAGGGGTTGCACCTAGGTGGCGCTCTAGAGGGTGTTTTCCGTCTCCGTCGGAACATTCCGTCACCAACAGAGTCATCTATCGCTCGCGCACAAGCGAAGTCTTGTCTTTCCTCCCCGTCGTCGATCTCATGCTTCGCATTCCCACGTAGTTTCCTCTTTCAGAGCCTCCTCGGGGCTCCATTAAGTCCGCGACATGAAAGAGGATTCAGATGAGTCAGGCCTGGAATCACAGGATCTCGGCGAGATTGTTTAAAGAGTGTAATCACCAGAGTCACTGGCACAGGTTTGAGTCAGCAGCGTCGTTTCCTCCACACGCTTGAAAAGAGCGTTTTCCCCCTTTATTGTGGTTTCGATGCAGTTGCGTCATTTCCCCGAGATAAACACGAGGAAACCTCTTGAGGTATTTTCCAGACGCGCAGGATATACAACTCAAATATATATATGGTGGCGAGCGCAGCGGCGTGATCGCTCGCAGTGACCTCATGCTAGTCCGGTTGGCCTTGCTTTTTTATTCCAGCCGAAGTAGTGGTGTTGCTGAAATAACTACTTCAGAAGAGTTGGAGTATATGTTCTTTTTCACAATAGTGTGATGATATTTTATTGTTTTTTTCTTTTATTTTTCGCTAACAAATTACATTTTGTTTGTTATAATAGTTCTTATATGGTTAATAATTCAATAATATGTAATAATAATGAGATTATTTTTGTTTTGTATACATAGTACACATTATATGTATACATTCAAATATCAATTTTCAACTATAATCCAACAATTTTCAACTATAATCAAACTATTTTCAACTAGAATCAAACTATTTTCAACTATAATCCAACAATTTTCAACTATAATCAAACTATTTTCAACTAGAATCAAACTATTTTCAACTATAATCCAACAATTTTCAACTATAATCAAACTATTTTTAACTAGAATCAAACTATTTTCAACTATAATCCAACAATTCTCAACTATAATCAAACAATTTTCAACTAGAATCAAACAATTTTCAACTCTAATCAAACAATTTTCAACTATAATCAAACATTTTCAACTATAATCAAACATTTTCAACTATAATCAAACAATTTTCAACTATAATCAAACATTTTCAACTATAATCAAACAATTTTCAACTATAATCAAACATTTTCAACTATAATCAAACATTTTCAACTAGAATCAAACATTTTCAACTAGAATCAAACAATTTTCAACTATAATCAAACATTTTCAACTAGAATCAAACATTTTCAACTAGAATCAAACATTTTCAACTATAATCAAACATTTTCAACTATAATCAAACATTTTCAACTATAATCAAACATTTTCAACTAGAATCAAACATTTTCAACTATAATCAAACAATTTTCAACTATAATCAAACAATTTTCAACTATAATCAAACATTTTCAACTGTAATCAAACAATTTTCAACTATAATCAAACAATTTTCAACTATAATCAAACATTTTCAACTGTAATCAAACAATTTTCAACTATAATCAAACAATTTTCAACTATAATCCAACAATTTTCAACAAGAATCAAACAATTTTCAACTATAATCAAACAATTTTCAACTATAATCAAACAATTTTCAACTATAATCCAACAATTTTCAACTTTAATGGAACAATTGATTCTTCTTATTTACAATTAAGATGCACATATTGAATAAATCCAGTAATAAATATTGTTGTAGTCATTTATTATCAAAATCACTATTTTTAAACTGGACTTCCTTATGAACGTGTCTCTTTACAAACAAAAATCTTTGTTTGCATATCTTTTGCATAAAACCATCAGGTCCGGTTCAGGTTCTCTCTCACATCAGCTCTCGCTTCACAAGTGTCTGAGGAACCAGAGAAGCTCCTCGTTCTCCTCCTGACACCGACCTGACCTCCACTTCCCAGCGTCTGCTGTTCTTCATCCTCCATATCAAAGTGCAGCCTAATCTCGTCCCGCAGCCTCGCTGCCGACCGAGCTTCCGACTTTCATTAGGAGCCAATTTAAGCCGCAGTCATTCCGAGGTCCAATAAAACGGTGCGCCCCATAAATCCGGCAGCTTTAATGCGGTCGCTAACGCTGTGAAGAGGTTTTACGACGACACGGGGACCGGCCTGGAGTCTGGGACCCGAGCCGGTCCCTCCGGGGAGAGGAAGTCTCTCAGGTCTCCGGGCGTCACGGTTGTCGTCGTCGCTCGGGTCGTCGGGTCGTTGGGTCGTCGGGTCGTCGGGTCGCCTTGATCACGGAAACACAAACGATAAACACTTTGTAATGATTCAGTGGAAACATAAACATGGTGATTCATTTGTGGGGTTTTGTGCGTCTGGGTCTGTGTGCGCCCCGTCTTCCCTGACGGACTCACAACTGTGTGCGCCTCGTCTTCACTGACGGACTCACAACTGTGTGCGCCTCGTCTTCACTGACGGACTCACAACTGTGTGCGCCCCGTCTTCCCTTACGGACTCACGACTGTGTGCGCCTCGTCTTCACTGACGGACTCACGACTGTGTGCGCCTCGTCTTCCCTGACGACCCTCACGACTGTGTGCGCCTCGTCTTCACTGACGGACTCACGACTGTGTGCGCCTCGTCTTCACTGACGGACTCACGACTGTGTGCGCCTCGTCTTCCCTGACGGACTCACAACTGTGTGCGCCTCGACTTCCCTGACGGACTCACAACTGTGTGCGCCTCGTCTTCACTGACGGACTCACAACTGTGTGCGCCTCGTCTTCACTGACGGACTCACGACTGTGTGCGCCTCGTCTTCCCTGACGACCCTCACGACTGTGTGCGCCTCGTCTTCACTGACGGACTCACGACTGTGTGCGCCTCGTCTTCACTGACGGACTCACGACTGTGTGCGCCTCGTCTTCACTGACGGACTCACAACTGTGTGCGCCTCGTCTTCACTGACGGACTCACAACTGTGTGCGCCTCGTCTTCACTGACGGACTCACAACTGTGTGCGCCTCGTCTTCACTGACGGACTCACGACTGTGTGCGCCTCGTCTTCACTGACGGACTCACGACTGTGTGCGCCTCGTCTTCACTGACGGACTCACAACTGTGTGCGCCTCGTCTTCACTGACGGACTCACAACTGTGTGCGCCTCGACTTCCCTGACGGACTCACGACTGTGTGCGCCTCGTCTTCCCTGACGGACTCACAACTGTGTGCGCCTCGACTTCCCTGACGGACTCACAACTGTGTGCGCCTCGTCTTCACTGACGGACTCACAACTGTGTGCGCCTCGTCTTCACTGACGGACTCACAACTGTGTGCGCCTCGTCTTCCCTGACGACCCTCACAACTGTGTGCGCCTCGTCTTCACTGACGGACTCACAACTGTGTGCGCCTCGTCTTCCCTGACGACCCTCACAACTGTGTGCGCCTCGACTTCCCTGACGGACTCACAACTGTGTGCGCCTCATCTTCACTGACGGACTCACAACTGTGTGCGCTTGCGTGAGATTGTGTTTATAAATCCTTCTTGTTCTTCTCAACATCACGTCGAATTCATTCTGCGTTAAATTAATTAGTTTATGTTTTGTACACAGTACACATACAATTGTAGTAAGTTTAACTACATTCAAACATAATCGATTGTAATGTAACAATTTTCAACTGTAATCAAGCAATTATAAACAACTTAAAAAAACATTTTTTTTAACTGTAATCAAACAATTTTCAACTATAATCAAACAATTTTCAACTATAATCAACAATTTTCAACTATAATCAAACAATTTTCAACTATAATCAAACAATTTTCAACTGGAATCAAACAATTTTCAACTATAATCAAACAATTTTCAACTATAATCAACAATTTTCAACTATAATCAAACAATTTCCAACTATAATCAAACAATTTTCAACTATAATCAAACAATTTTCAACTATAATCAACAATTTTCAACTATAATCAAACAATTTTCAACTATAATCCACAGGATATTGTCTAGATTTAGTTCTGACTCTTATTTATATTTCAGTGAACATAATATTTACTAATATTTACTTCATTCTTACATTTATGTTACTTTATATATTTACTGATTATGCAACATATTTGACCATTGATGTGTATCATTGTGTCAATACTTCCTAGAAACACGATACAGATGATTGTGTGAATTAAAGCTCCTTCTGAGTGCATCACGTGTCATCATCCACTCAAGTGTGTAGTTGTGTTGCTGGTCTTGTGCAGAAACTGCAGTGTTGTCTCCACCAACACATGTTTAACTCGCGGCTCTGACTGGACACACAAGACCTTGTGCGCACACACACACACACACACACACACACACACACACACACACACACACACACACACACACACAGCAGTCGTATCTGCCAGTAACACACCATCGACCCCCCCTCGCCCTGCAGACCCTGTGCTTTCCTGTGGCCTCGACCTGTTAAGTCCACAGTCGCACACTCGTGCACAAACTCGTGCACACACTTGTGCACACACTCGTGCACACACTCGTGCACACACTCGTGCACACTCCTGACCGCGCTGACCTTTACTTTGCACGGCCAGACTTGGTTTCCGATCGTCTCCCTCGTGCTCTTGTCAGCGTCGACGCCATGATGTGTGCGTCTCACTGTCGTGTCGTCATCTTTACTCTTTCTTCTTCCACGACTTGTTCATTTCCTCACCAAAATTTGACTAAAAATGGAGCGACGAAAACCAGATGAAGCTGGTCTCAAGGGGACTTCTAGCTTACTTTCTCTGGGATTGTACATTCAGTTGTGTGTTTGTTTCAAAGCTGCTGAAAATGTGTTTTTTGAGGCTAAAACCATCCTGATGACCTCAGGTTCGGAAGAAGCATGTTGTGCGAGCTAATGGCTACAAAAAGCCACGTCGATCTGCTCGTTCAAAGCAACGAAAATACCGAAGATATCGTGCTTTTTAAACTGTCAAACTGCCATTTTTTAATGATGTGAGGCTTCGTGAAACAGCTGATGAGGTGTCATGATACAGTGTCTTCATCTAGGACGGCCACTAGGTGTCACTCTCTTGCTTTATTATCTCATGATCTGAGCCACTAATTAAATGGACGTACAGTAGCTCAGAAAAAACTGAGAGTGCCATCTAGTGGCCTTTCAAGATGAAGACACTGTATCGTCATGCTTCGTCGACGGTTTCAACCCAACAATAGCGACGTCGTAGCAAGAGTAACTGCTTCAGAAGTTTAAAATATAAAACGCCATAACAGTATAAAGTAGTAGGGGTGTTAGAAAATATCAACACTCCGATATATCGCAACGTGCGTGGGTGATATAAACATTGTTTTAAAAATATTTCAAATGGTTGTGTATTTTACTTACATGATTAAATAATAAGGTTTATATCGGAGATTCATGTACCGCAAATGGTCTCTGGGGTGGTACTTTGGACATGCATGGTTTAAGATTTACCTCACAATTACTGCGACGGTAAAGGTGACGACAGCAAAAATATACACACTTTGTGAAATATTCTCTACCAGCAGTGGCGTCGTTCATGAGGGAGAAATAAGAGGCTTTGTTTTAGTAACTTTACATGTGCTGTAAGGATGTGTATTGTCAAGAATCTGGAGATACGTATCACGATACAGGGGCAGAATATTGTTATATATTGCAGTACTGTAAGAACAAGGGTATAATTGTAGTATTGTTGAAGTACTTGACTATAGAATTTACAGACCACATGACTCTTGACGAAGTCGTAACTTATTTTATTTGTTTTCAAACCAAAATATGTCCAACATCTGGAATCCACTGTATCCTCTCGTTCTCAGTCATCGCAGGGATCTCATGTATTCCTCTATCGTTCTGCAGAAATGGCACCATAGCTCAGAAGGTAAATGTCTTGGCCTTATGTTATTAATGGTGAAGCTGGCATGATGCGTCGCAGCCTACTGCCATCAGTTTGTGTTGTTGTTGTGCGTGAATGAGTGAAAGATTATCGTAGCTATGTTTGGAGAAGCGATTCTGCTAAATGTACAAGTGTAATGGAAATATACTATGATTAGGTGTTTAGCTGTTGGTGTGTACACACAACACTTGATATGATGTGTAGTTTGTGTATGTGTATTTTTACCAACACTGTTTTCGCACAAGTCAGAATAATTAGATAGAAAATGTAACTTGACTTTGTCCGCCATTGTTGTTGTTGTGCTGAATGTGTAGGCGAGATGCACAACATTTTAAAGGGATTGTTTACACGGCGACAAAGATGGCGTCAATTAAAGTTCGGACGCCGTTTTGTAAATCGACATTAAAACGGGAGAAAAACCGTCGCAAACGCCAGCTTTAATGAGTGTTTAGAAGCGAAGATTCCACCACTGCACGCATCTTAAAACCGGTCGTTATCGCGACTCAACGTCCAAGCTTGCCGGGGACGCGCCGAGGTAACGAAGTGTCGACTCCTCGATCCCATCCATCCAGGGGTTCAGCCAGCAGTGGCCACTTAGAGCCATATTTACAAGCATTTTTTTGGCAGGTGAGCATAATTGAACAAGCGTTTGTTATTTGGCAAACAAGTATCTGGCGCTCGCAGAACTCGCCTCATGTACTAATTGGACTATATTTAAGCAGCCGTCGTGATGTATTTAATGACCGCAGTTTTTCCTTTTACTGCCTGGACTTTTATTGTCGGTGTAAACAATTATTGCTGCTTTCAGCCACTTATTACATTACATGCATTTTCTTTAATGACTTATTTGCTTATTTCCAGTCGTCCACCATATCTTTATCCCCCTTTTTCCGCGAGCTCCACTTATACGTGAGGGTTTTCCATTGTATACGCCCATGTTGATGTCCAGGCAGGAAATGGATGAAAGTAAAGTACGTCCAGTGAATTTAATTAATAGTATTTTAATGAATAACATCAATCACACGTCACTTGTTCAAGTCAGTTCATGACTTTAAATCCAGACTTTTTTTCAAACACTAGTCCAGCTGTTTTGATTGACAGACAACTGTCTGTTGCGTACTTAAACTTAGTATTTTTTAGTGCACACTGTCTCAATTCTTAGTATGTGAAATGTAGTGCTCCATACACACTAAATTGTCACTAAAACACCCACAAAACTGAGTATGGATCGATGGACACTTTCTACACTAAACGGCTCCATCTTAGTGACGTTGTAAACGGAAGTTACGTCATATATATATATATATATATATATATATATAGTTGTCTGTCTTATATATATATATATATATATATGATACCGGCGTAAATATTTCGCCAATATTTCGTTTCCGTCGCGTCATTTCCTGTTAGTGTGTAGCAGCAGAGTTTGATTTGAGACATACTATCTGTGGAGAATTAGTTACTAGTGAGTATGTACACTATCCTGATGCATACTAACTTCTAGTGCACTTAGAGAAGTATGTGATTTGAGACGCAGCATTTGAGTTGTCTGACTAAACGGGGGCGGAGCTTATGGCAGAGAGAGCAGCCCATTGGTTCATTGGCAGATGTGGTTTTCTGTGACCTGGAGTGTCAATAAAGTTGTAAATGTAGTTATATTTTTAAAACGAAATATCAAAGACATTGATCGACGGGAAAATGTTACATTTGACATGATTTTCGTGATTGAATAAAATAGAAAAATATTTTTTAAATTGATTTAAATCGCATTAATATAAATATAATATATGGATGGATAGATACGTAGATAGATGTGTAGATGGATGGATGGATGGATGGATGGATGGATGGATGGATGGATGGATGGATGGATGGATGGATGGATGGATGGATGGATGGATGGATGGATGGATGGATGGATGGATGGATGGATGGATGGATGGATGGATGGATGGATGGATGGATGGATGGATGGATGGATGGATGGATGGATGGATGGATACGTGATGAAACTCTCTGTTTTTAAAATAGTGATACCAAGTACAACTTCAGAAAACAGACCATAGTAACATAATAAAAGATCATCTTTCTGCTGTAAGAATAAACATTTACGATAAGTTAACGTGGAAAATAATTAAATAAAAGTAGGAAACAAACCCCGGCTTAAAAAAAAAAGATTTGCTGATTGTGAAGAATGTGTTTTTATTGTCTCATTAAAATACGACAAGCAGAGATTTATACTGTTAGTTTCAATCTAAGCCGCGTGAAAAACTCATTTTAGTTGATTACAAGTGGCGTGCAATTATGCCCTTGTTCCCTCCCGAGCCTTGACATCCCTCGTTCTCTCTCTCTCTCTCTCTCTCTCTCTCTCTCTCTCTCTCTCTCTCTCTCTCTCCAATCACCGCCGCCGTGGACGCCGGCACCTCGCCGAGCACATTTACCATCGGAACTCTACACTTTTTCCTGAAAGCTCGATAAACAAGGAGACGCCGCTTAACACGTGGAGACGCGAGGCCGTGTTTAAATGGTACGCGGCGAAAACTATTATCGGCGCTCGTGGTGCTCCGGCGTTACTTGGATAAGGTGCGAGCAGTGAGTGGAAAAAATAACCGCTTTTAGTGGCGTCGGAAGTGTTTTTGTCCAGCATGTTTTGTTTTTTTCCTACGCTTGTTTCTGCTGTTGTCATGGCGTCTGTTCAATGGATCAATCAATATATATATATATATATATATATATGGATGTATCAGAATATTGAACAGTTGATTTTTAACATTTCCAACATTGAAACCTTTTTGAATAATTGAATTCAATAATGAAAGTTTGAATTTCCTTTTTTATTTTGAAAATCGATTCCCATGAATCAAAACTACATTTTTTCAAAAGTGTTATAAAGCATTATAATGGTGACACCAGATCAAACCAAACCAGTACCGAGCTACTGAACCTTCAGCCAATCCTGTGACTCGTAGACGATCATGTGACACACACTGGCACTGTCAGTTTTCTAACTAAGGAATTTATTAAAACAACGTTTTTACATTTGAATTTAAATATCTACTAATTAAAACAGTTGGAATTTGAAAAAAAGCATTTTTGAATTTCTTAATTAAACTTAAATAGCGCATTAGCCATAAACTCGTCTCACGCTACGATTCGATTCACTTGCAGAGTTTTCAAAACAGCTTTAGGTGACACTATATTTTAGGGATATCGTGAAATTCTTCCTTTCTCCGCAATTTAATCAATAAAAGGCTGAATTATGTAATAACATCGGCTTCTAAAGCAACTGCATCCTCTTGTCCCCAGTCGTCATTGGGATCTAGCTAGGTATTTTTTCGTTTCTTTAGAAGATGTAATGACTGCCATCCAGCGGTGGGAGGTTTAATTGCAACACCAACAACTATCAAGCGCTGTAAATATTTCCTTGAATTTTATGCTCGTGGAAATATGAACCACAACATATCTTTGATTCAAATAAAATATAGACTTTAGACTTTATTTTATTGTCATTGCACAGAAAACACAGCAGTGAAAGTGGCAACGAAATTGCGTTGCTTGGCAACCGTTAAAAAACACAGCAGAGTGAATGTATATATAAAAAGTATAAATATAAATATTAATAAGTTAAAAAATAGTGCAATATAGTAAATGATACATATTTGAAATCCAAAAATAAAGTGTTTTTCAATAACCATACAGTATTTCTTTCAAAACCCTAAACTCAAAATTCCTTCATTATTTTTAAAAATACTATAATTTTAAAATTAAAAAACAACATTTCAATGTTTTTTAACAAATGTTAAATCCAAGCATTCAATATCGAACCGATTTACTTCCACTGGCAACAGAATTGCGTTGCTTGGCAACCGTTAAAAAACACAGCAGAGTGAATGTATATATAAAAAGTATGAATATAAATATGAATAAGTTAAAAACTGGTGCAATATAGTAAATTATATATATTTGAAATCCAAAAATAAAGTGCTTTTCAATAACCATACAGTACTTTTTTCAAACCCTAAACTCGAAATTCATTCATTATTTTTAAAAAATACTATCATTTTCAAATAAAAAAACAACATTTCACTGTTTTTTAACAAATGTTAAATCCAAGCATTCAATATCGAACCGATTTACTTCCAGACTTCGCGTCAGGCGGTTGAATGAAAGGGGCTCACGGGGGGCAGAGGGTGGCATGAAGATACCAGCCTGTGTGGGCGAAGCGTGGCCAATAGAAACAGCTGCCCCCCCCCCCCCACACACACACACACACACACAAAGAAGCTCTATCATCACACATCACAGCTTGAAGAGAAGTTTGCAGCCACAACAGCTCGTGTCATGATTCCCTGCGACAGGTGCATTCCTCGGGGCCGTCTTTTCATTTTTTTTTATTAAAGCACATGAATCAATTAGGAGCCGTGGAGCCGGAGCTCGCTCGGCTGCTTCCAGCCAGCGCCGGGTTTCCTGCCAGGAAAGCAGAGCTTTTTTGGCCTCGTGCGAAGGCAGGCGGCGCATGGCTGAGCGTCACTTACTCGCCGCCGCCGCTAATTCACGAGGAGCGTTCTGGTGGATGCGACGACGCGCTCGGAGACATGGTGGTCGGAGAGATGAGAGGGTCGTGCATTATTAATGTGACTCACCGTCGGTGGTGTCCGGAGAGATCTCAAGGAACGTCATTTCCTGTTCCAGACAGAGACGGACATCTGCTTTTCTTACGATCATTGATTTGTTTGTTTTTTAGCATCGACACAACAACACAGACGCCGAAAAAACAACTGTTTAACCATTTTTTATCACATAAACAGGTACACATTGTCCCCGAGAAATTAAATAGAAAGAAAATAGAAGTTTCACTTCCAACTTGTGACCTTTCTGTCTCTCCGTGTTTGCATGGGTTTACTCCGGGAACTCCGGTTTCCTCCCACAGTCCAACAACATACAGAGGTTGATTGAGAACTTTGTGAAAATTGTCTGTAGGTAAGAGTGTGTGTGTGAATGGTTGTCTGTCTTTGTGTGGCGTCCTGTCCAGGGTGTCCCCTGCCTCTCGCCCTATGATACTGGGATAGACTCCAGTCTCCCCGCGACCTTGATAAGGGATAAAGTGGTAGAAAATAAATGAATGAATGAACAAGAAGTTTAAAAAAAAAAAAAACTTAGTTAAATTAAATAAATGGGGTAAAATTGTCAAACCAAATTGGTGTTTATGAACAGAATAGGCAACACATAAACCTCAAATAAAAAAATAAATGAGTTATACAACAATTCCCAAAAAGATAGAAATACGTGGTTGAATAAATAAAAAACAATATAGAAGTGTCCTGTTTTTTATATTTGCCAAAACTGCCAAAACAAAACAAAAAACAATTGAATTCTCTCCATTTCTTGAAATGCGATATCGATATTAATTCGATATTTGTTGCCATAGCAACCGAGCCTAGCGAGCTGCGCCACACAGTTCACAGACGGACGGAGACGTAAACAACAACGAGACATAGAAGTACAAATTGACAACTTTACAGAACGTGACACTGATTGGTCGAAGAGTGTATTTAAGAAATGTTTGATTTATACAATTAAAAATGATAAATTATCACATGTTTTCAATATACATATCGTTCGTGCCGATATCTATATATTTTTCCGATATATCGTGCAGTCTTACTCCATATCTAAGTAGGTATTTCCATTTCTCACACTTCAATAACACACTTTTATGAAGCGGAGTTCTGAATCTTTATATCCAAACTTCATTTGTATTTATGCCTTAAATTCTTGTAGAATGATGTTAGTACTGAATACTTCGAGTCGAGATGTCAAACTCAATCGTACGAAGAGCAAAAAACATTTTCAAAGAAGGAAAATGTTTGTCAAGTAAGATCTTGATATTTTCTTTCTATTTAACTTTCTCCTTCACCAAACATCAAACTCTTTCCTTCAACATCATCTTTTCTCTTATTGTCAGAGTCGGTATAATGTGTTTCTTATCTTATCTTAACCTCACTGAGGAGGACGTCCTATAGAACAACTTCTGTTACCCAGGAAGTGTGTTGACTCTCAATTAAAATGACAGGAAAACAGATTCGGGAATTAAAATGATAATGAATGCGTTCGTTCCGTGAACAAAACCACAACGCGAGGCGTTACATAACGTCTGTCGCTCGTTGGCGGAGATCGGAATATTAACGAGTACAATTATTATAATGAGCTGCTGCACGTTTTTGATTAAAACAATTTGCTCGGATTCAAGACATTTTTCCTTCATTCGTTCCTTCGAACTGACGGGCTTTGAAGTCGTGAGGTCAGCGATCTCGATCCCTTTGACTTAAATGGCTGATAAATCGGTTTGATGTAAACCCCCGGACCGCCGCGCTAAAGGCTACACGCCGACGTGCGTCTATATCTGGACACGGTAAGTCACGAAGAGAAGCAGTCGAGCCGTGAAGCGCCTCCTCGGCCTCTAAAAGGAGAGGACGTTAAATATTTAGAATACAGATTAGCATTCGACGTGGAGAGAAATGTAAGCATCTCAGACTGTGTATACATTCACGAGCGGCGCGTCTGCACGTGGCCCCCTCTCCCGGCCCGAACCCCTCTGAGTCTCGTCAGGTTAATAAAATAAACATACCGGCGGCAGTAGCAGCCTCCCCGAGCTGTCATCAGAAGTGTGTGTGTGTTAGTGTGTGTGTGTTATTTGATGCTTGTGTGAACCTATTTCACAGGCAGACGCTGTCACTTTCAGCGATGGCTCGTCTATTAATGCCTCCCTCTGTCAGCGGCGTTCCCTCGACACAATGGCTCTCATACAGGGCCCCGGCATCGGCTCAGCGCCTCCCGGGTCGGTGCCTGGGCTCGGTTGCCAATAAACCGGGGCACGATGTCGCGATCCTACACGGGTCGGTTAAATACCGGTCTTCCCATGGGGACAGCTGGACAAGCGATTACTGGGAAAGTAGCATCTGAGTATTTGGTCAGAAGTATCTTTTTGATGGAGGTTTGAGTCATGAAACTTACCTTCTCTTTCCGACTACAGTAAAAGTCACACTTTTTTAATTGTTTGGCTGATCATGATCTATACTGCGGCATATATTTTCAAATATACATATATATTCGACATATTTGTTGTATCCTATTACACTGAGTCAGCAGAGAGAGTTTGGTAAACTTCATTGTAAATGCAACAGTCGTCTGCGTAACTGTTGACACCATATAAAGAATCTTTATTCTACTGCTATCGATGAAATAAAATGACATATATTGATTGATCATTTAATGAATCATCCCAGTGTAGTGTTTGCAAAACCAACAACACAAGTTTTCTGATTCTGAAAATGTCTTTTTTTTTTGTCTCAGAATTTATAAAACACTTAAACTATATACTAACTGTGACAATATGCATTTAAGTAGGAACCTTTGTTTAAGTAACGTATACTACATGGACATTTTGGGAGTGTAACACCAACAGATGGAGCTGTGTTTATTTTCACCTGCTTAAAGAGTCATACCCAGCAGGACTAAAAGTAAGATCAGGGTGTGTTTCTTGGTACTTCAACATGGTGGGCAGCAGTATATTGGTTTCTTTATTACTAGTATTCTTTTGGCTCGTACAACTCGTACTGCAAAATGACTTATATTATAAAAAATAGATAAGGTCTTTTGACATGTCTATCGTTTTCACACTGACAGCCATGAGAGGGCGCTAAGCTCGAGTGCCAGTACCTCCTGTTACGTACTAGTAGAACTCGAGTTGTGCAGTAGACGCCAAATACAACTAATTCATTGACTTTTGTTGAATTCGGAGCGACATCGAGAGTTTGGTGCGACTTGTTGTGTTGTAAATGCAGTAGTCATCTGCGTAACTGTTGATATGTCATGTTGCAGATCAGACTATTCAGTCTCTTGTTTTGGATCCTATTGTTATTACTTTAACTCGCCTTTTGAGATGACAAGTATGTCCTTAGTCTTGGCTTTTAAAAATACTTATAGTCCAGTTATACTTCATTTTCCCTTCATTGATACCTTTTAGGGCAGGTTTGACTTGAACTCCAAACCACTTGTACATTAATATGGTGATGAAACGACACAACCCAAGTTATTACAACACGTTAATTCTATTTGCATTGTGTTTAAACATACATGTGTTTTCAACACCTTCATCTGTACCTACAGCTTCGTTCCATGTGTTCAGTACCATCTCAGTGGAACCCACAGCGACGCAGGAAGCGTTTGGCTGGATTCTTACCCCTAACTTGATTAGTGCGCGACTGAAGAGGATGTTGTGTGGTGGTTGTGTGTTTGTGTGTAGGCTCTTGTCCTCTAAAGGCTTTAAAGTGTATGCCAAGCACAACACAGCTGCCCACCCACCCAATCTGTTCGTCCCTCGCTCCCCTCAACACACATGCCGTCCTGTCTCCCTCCTTTCTTTGAAGCTGGTCCGAGTCCACCAGAGTGGTACCGGGTCAGGACGGAGAGGAGGATTAACGAGACCTCTGGCATAGGCGGATGAAAGGACGGTGGGATGAATGGTCTTTATGAAGTGTTGGATGAGAGGAGGGGGGAGGCCAGGTGACGACGGTCGCTAGTCTTTCGCTTCCCAGGGCGGACGAGTCCAGCAGATCGTGTCTTTGGCTTCGTCTACTTCGGTGGCGCAGGCTCTTGTTTCAGCTGTAGAAGAGGTTTATACTGTATTTGAGTTTCATGAGATGGTACTTTTGCTCATTAACATTATATACTTGTAATAAGGAAATGTTGTTTTCCTGTATTTTATCTTTCTCTCGATAATCAAATAAAGAGTAGGGATGGAGAGCATGGATTTTTAAATTTATCTTAATAAGGAAGGAATGCAACGCCTATAATCTTTCAACCACTTTTCATATGGAGAAGTTTTGTCCATCGATAAGAAGAATTATAAATACCCCAAATTAGCTTTTTTATTGTCCCTATTAGTAATGTATTAGTCATAATAACTGATAATTAGATCTTCTTAAAGCCATGCACCTGTTCCCTCAACTCTACTATGGTTTATGTTGACTTATTCTACAAGTTCTTAGACATCGAGTGACCATGGCGGCTTTTCTTGAGGGACTTTTGGAGATATGAGGAGTTTTCTGGGACAGAAGAAATGCTGAAGGTTTTAACTCGCGATGATGCTAAAGGTATAAACTCGCGACGATGCTAAAGGTATAAACTCGCGACGATGCTGAAGGTATAAACTCGCGACGATGCTAAAGGTATAAACTCGCGACGATGCTAAAGGTATAAACTCGCGATGATGCTAAAGGTATAAACTCGCGATGATGCTGAAGGTATAAACTCACGACGATGCTAAAGGTATAAACTCGCGACGATGCTAAAGGTATAAACTCGCGATGATGCTGAAGGTATAAACTCGCGACGATGCTAAAGGTATAAACTCGCGACGATGCTAAAAGAATAAACTCGCGATGATGCTAAAGGTATAAACTCGCGACGATGCTAAAAGAATAAACTCGCGATGATGCTGAAGGTATAAACTCACGACGATGCTAAAGGTATAAACTCGCAACGATGCTAAAGGTATAAACTTGCGATGATGCTAAAGGTATAAACTCGCGACGATGCTAAAAGAATAAACTCGCGATGATGCTGAAGGTATAAACTCGCGACGATGCTAAAGGTATAAACTCGCAACGATGCTAAAGGTATAAACTTGCGATGATGCTAAAGGTATAAACTTGCGATGATGCTAAAGGTATAAACTCGCGACGATGCTAAAAGAATAAACTCGCGATGATGCTGAAGGTATAAACTCGCGACGATGCTAAAGGTATAAACTCGCGGTGATGCTGAAGGTATAAACTCACGACGATGCTAAAGGTATAAACTCGCGACGATGCTAAAGGTATTTAAATTGTATGATATTCTAACTGGTAGTGGGGATTGTTTTTTTCTGCCAAACTGGTGCTGACAGTACTGGTGATAAAACAATGGCATATTTTTCAGGTAAACTGATGTGTTCTGTCAGTATTGGTGTTAAAGTACACATTTATCTATCGAGGAAAAATGATTCCAGAGCTTCTTTGTGATCGTCTGACTCATTTTTTTTGCGTCAAACTCATTTTATGTGCCTGACAGATGGTTTCCTGATAAATGCAAGTAGCTCATGTTGATACAGTGACCTATAAAGACGTGTTTAAGATAAGATAAGGATCAGAGTTCATGAGATCATTTCAATCGTTTTTGCTCTGGTCGCTTCCGCCATCGCGGTACAGAGTATTGATACTCGCACGAGAGTGTTGTAGTCCATGTACTGAGTCAGCATCTCGGGGGTCTGCGCCTCCGAACCCACTCCTCCGGGCTCTGCCTCGTCCTTTGAGCAACAACAGTTTCCACCTCCTCGTCTCGCCACCTCCGGCTGCTTTAAACAGACAGTGATTGATCTGCGTTATGATTGTTTATTCTGCCGAACCGCCGCTGATGGATGAAGATTCTTGCGCCTTTGAAAAGTGGCTGTGAAAGATGGAGGCGAGCGGGGTTGGGGGGGGAACTCAAAATAAACTTCAAGGAGGAGGCGGCGGAGACGGAACTTCGTCGAACCCTCGACTCAACTCACCTTTCAATGCAGCGACGAATCACAAACGTTCAAACTCCTCGTCAGACAAATGCTATTCATTTAGAAGCCGTGGCAGAAAATAACTCTAAATATACAATAGCTTATCAATACACAACGTTATTTTATTTTATTTTTGGGCTTTTTTGTATTAAAATCAGTCTTTCCTTAAAAAAGTATATATTAAATAAGATATTTTGATTTTTATAGTATACAACTAACATGCAAATATTACGGCATTTGTTTAGTTTTATGTTGCAGCTACACTTCCGGCCTCTAGATGGCAGCAGTCATTACGTCCTCTGCAACTTGCAATTTATTTTATTTAATATTATTTATTTTGTGGCTTTAAAATCATACTTTATTTCAATCATGTTTCTTTATTAATGGATTATATTTCAACAAAGTATGTATACAATAAAATACGTAAATTACTTTATTTACGACCAACATGATAATATTCTCTAATTTTTGTGTCGCAATTAAACTTCGGTCATTAGAGCTAGAGAAAGGATAAAATACAGAGAGATCCTGGCGATGACTGAGGACGAGAGGATACAGTCGACTCCGGAAGCTTTTAAAGCTGATGTTTGGACATATTTCGGTTTGAAAACAAATGAAAGTAGTTACGACTTCGTCAAGAGTAATGTGGTCTGTAAATACTACAACACCAGAGTCAAGTACTCGACAATACTACACATATATACTTGTTACTACACGATCACAACACCAGAGTCAAGTACTGGACAATACGACACATATATCCTTGTTACTACACTATCACAACACCAGAGTCAAGTACTGGACAATACTACACATACAGTATATACTTGTTACTAAACTACACCAGGGTCAAGTACTGTACAATACTACACATATATACTTGTTACTAAACTATCACAACACCAGAGTCAAGTACTGGACAATACTACACATACAGTATATACTTGTTACTAAACTATCACAACACCAGAGTCAAGTACTGGACAATACTACACATATATACTTGTTACTACACTATCACAACACCAGAGTCAAGTACTGCACAATACTACACATATATACTTGTTACTAAACGATCACAACACCAGAGTCAAGTACTGCACAATACTACACATATATACTTGTTACTACAGTATCACAACACCAGAGTCAAGTACTGGACAATACTACACATATATCTTTGTTAGTACACTATCATAATATATCGTTAACCCTGTATCGTGATACAATCGCTAGACTCTTGCAATACACGAAGCTAATTGTTTGCCTATCATTTCTATTCTATCGTAAACTTTTGTCGCCAGTGTTGTAAATACGACGTAGGAATCTCTTCTTCCTCTTCGTCTCCGTCGCTCTCGTTAATCCCGAGTCGACTGGACTCTCGGTTCTGTTCCCCGGAAACACAATAGCTTCCGATGACGGCCTCGGAGCAGCGAGACGTTTCTAACACCATCTTCTGTTACCGTCCTCTCAAGAGGCCGTAAAGCCACCAGGGCGGGTGAATAGGGGAGGAAACCGGAGACACAAAGCCCACCTGTCCTCCCTCTCTCCCCTCCTCCTCCCATCCACTCCCCCGTGACACTCTCCTCTGCGCTCCATTCTTCTCCGCCGGCGTGAATTGTGTTCCTCTTCCGATGACTCTTACCAGAGCCACCGGCTGGATCTGGGTTTTCTCCCTCCGCCTTTGAAAAGCGATCCGACCCGGTCCTGGACGGTGTCACGGACGTGGACGGTTCCACTGGAAGCAGATGTGTTTACGTCGCTCCGCCAGGTCCTTCAGACGACGAGAAGCCGCCGCCGCCGCCGCGATCTCGCGTCCCTCGCCGTCGACGCCGCTAAACTCGCCAGAACCGTCCTTTTGAAGGCGAGGGTATTTGAAGTGGCATCAGAGCGTCGCCGCGACGACGGCTCGCTTTAAAGAAGAGAAAAGATGAACATCGTGTTCTTTCCCTTCATGCTTCTATGACGCCCCGGATTACCATTCGGTTACAAACACTTCATCGTTGTGTTGCTTCATAAGCAGCTTTTGTGTCGCCCGAGTCACGAGGGTCTCGAACTCGACTGGCCAGAGGTCGCCTGAGGTCAAATCTTGTGGGGAATTCTTCTTTCAGAGGCTTTTTTTATAACGTCTTTGACAAATTAAATTCATGGTTTATGTATTTTGTGTGGTTTGACTGTGAATTTTAGGTCGTTTATCCCCTTATTTTATAAATCTGTTCCATCTTAACTTCAAGATCAAAGTTGTATAAATGATACCATTTGAGGATCTTTATACATCTTTATACATCTTTATATATCTTTATAAATCTTTATATATCTTTATATATCTTTACACATCTTTATACATCTTTATATATCTTTATAAATCTTTATATATCTTTATATATCTTTACACATCTTTATACATCTTTATATATCTTTATACATCTTTATATATCTTTATACATCTTTATATATCTTTATAAATCTTTATACATCTTTATACATCTTTATATATCTTTATACATCTTTATATATCTTTATAAATCTTTATACATCTTTCTATATCTTTATACATCTTTATACATCTTTATAAATCTTTATACATCTTTATACATCTTTATACATCTTTATATATCTTTATACATCTTTATACATCTTTATACATCTTTATATATCTTTATACATCTTTATATATCTTTATACATCTTTATACATCTTTATATATATTTATACATCTTTATATATATTTATACATTTTTATACATCTTTATATATCTTTATACATCTTTATTTATCTTTATACATCTTTATACATCTTTATATATCTTTATATATCTTTATACATCTTTATATATCTTTATACATATTTATATATCTTTATACATCTTTATATATCTTTATACATCTTTATACATCTTTATATGTCTTTATACATCTTTATACATCTTTATATATCTTTATATATCTTTATACATCTTTATACATCTTTATACATCTTTATACATCTTTATATATCTTTATACATCTTTATATATCTTTATACATCTTTATACATCTTTATACATCTTTATACATCTTTATATATCTTTATACATCTTTATATATCTTTATACATCTTTATACATCTTTATACATCTTTATATATCTTTATACATCTTTATATATCTTTATACATCTTTATATATCTTTATACATCTTTATACATCTTTATATATCTTTATACATCTTTATATATCTTTATACATCTTTATACATCTTTATACATCTTTATATATCTTTATACATCTTTACCATCTGACGTCTCAGCTCGGCCTGCTCTCCTAAACGCTTGTATAATGAATTCAGTTTATATATCTTCTGTCACTCATTAAGTTTATGTATAAAATGTGCCCACGTGTTATATTGTATTATTTATAATTCGTTTTATTGTATTATTTATTGTTTTTATTATTGTTGATATGGTTCAACTTTTAATCAAAAGTCAATGACATTCGTTTTTTAACTTTTTTAATTAACTGTTCAAAGTTTGGAAAACATCTGGAGTTTTTATTTGTATTTTTCCACTAAAGTGGCGTCTGTTTCGTCCAGTTCCTCTGGATATTGTTTTGGTCTTCGATGATTAATGATCTTGAATTAAAAATATCAAAATCCATCCGGATTTTTCGAGTTTGTTTTGACGATAATCTAACTAAAGTCTACCCTTTAAGAAGAGTTGTTTTAATCCCGACTTGATCTGAATCGTAATCCTCTTCCGCCCGACAGACGCTGAATAGAAACTGCTTCATTTTGACAAATATTTGTATTTGGAGGAGAAAATACAAATATATGACAGTGATGGTTAATGCCAGGTTTGTTACTTGTTACAGATTTGATAGATTTAATATCAAAATGATTCTTAGATTCTCTGTTTAAGTCCATGTCGTCTACAAAGTTGAACTCGGAAGGTTTTTTTTATTGCATTTTTAAATGAAATTGTTTGAATTAATCCAGGATTCATTCAGAAGATCCTTCTCTAAAAACATATCTAAAGATATTACAGATTATACTCAACTCTGTTTGATGACTTTATGAAATAAACACGTGATATTGTTTGTAATATATTCCAGAACGACGTGCGTTGGCCGATAAAGCCGGTTCTCTTTGATTCTGCAGAAAGAGATCCGTGCGATAATGACCCCTTTCAGTTTTAAATTAGAACCACGTGACCTCTGGGGGGGGGTTTGCTCCCCATCTGGGATTGAATAGAACTTCTTCTCTCCTCCTTTTTATTGGCCCGGGTCGTCCACGGCACTTTGTCATGTAAAGCGGCTGCTATCTGGCTCCGGTCGGAGGGTCCGGAGACCGAGGCTCGTGAATGTATGGGCCGGGGGTCTCGGGGGGGGGGGGCGTCCAGATTGACACATGATAAGTGACACTGATTGACGTTTTTTTATCTTTCTCCGGTGGCGATGATCCGAGCGCTTTTGTCCCGAGCAGGATCTGAACTTTCACCCCTTTTTGGAAGGACCACCTGCTTCCTTGACCCCCCCCCCCCGCCCCCGCCCCTCCAGGACACAAGGTGGCGATAAGATGCTCCACCTTCTCGTGTCACAATCGAGGCGACATTTCCATTCGGATCATGCGCCGCCTCCCACCGAGCGCGCCCCCAATTTCCACATGTCCTCTGGCGTCCGCCAGCGTTACGTTTGTTTTCGCCGGGGCTCATAAATGGCGGCCCCCCGACAATGACAATTTAATGGACGGAATCAGCGGCGGGAAGTGTTTCGCTTTCACGAGAACCTGATTTAATTTCCTTCATTCATGCTCAGATTTGAGCCGGGGGTGTCGGGGTAAATAAACACAATGTATCTCGGCAGCAATAAAGAGCCTCAAACTGTTGGAGGATGAGTGTGAATCCCGGCCGTGGAAAGAGGGTTTTTTTCTTTCTTTCGCTCGAACAGATATAGATTTATCGCACAGTGCTTGGATTAGCACTTTAGCCCGTGAACCTGTTCAGACAAATGCTGCAGTAAATAAAAGCTTGTTCATTGCTACTTACTTCTCTGTTACTCTGGTTTCAATGGTTCATTTGATTCCGTTTTTTGGCTTTTAAAATGAAATCCTACATTTTAGCTTTTCTTGTTTTAGCCTCAGTAACTATTAGTTTTTCAGACACGTTTTCAGTTTCAGTTTTATGCAGCATTATGTAAAACATACAGGCTTGACACGTTTTTTTTTGAGTTGACAATCAACTCCTACTTTGTGACTCGTGGTTGACTCGAGAATTGACCCGGACTTGTGTCTCGAGACCTGATTCGACCTTGGGATTTGGGGCTCGGGAGTCGACTCTCGACTTGTGAGTTGACTCGAGACTTGACTAGTTATTAGTGACTCAAGAGTCGACTCGGATTCAGGATTTGTAAGATAAGACTTGACTCGGACTCGTGATCAGTGACTTAAGTGTCGACTGAGACTAAGAATTTGTGTCTCATAAGTTGATACGATAATTGATTTTAGACTCTTGACTCGGACTCGCGAGTCGACTCAGACGTGCAACTGGAAACTTGATTTAGACTTGTGTGGTTTGTGACCCGAGACTTGACTCCGACCAGTGATTCGTGACTCGGACTAGTCGGATTGTTGAGTCGAGACCCGAATTAGTGACTCAGACTCGAGAGTCGACTCTGACTAGTTATTCGTGACTAGTAGAATTATTGAAGGAAGATAAATAAAAATTATTTCCTTTAATCACAAGTGGAAACAGTGAATTAAACAGTATTTACAGGCCGGTGGAAAAAAAAACAACAACAAAATACACGTAAAAATAAGTAGTGTTTAATTAAATTACTAGTTGTAAATATTTGCTCACACTTGTATTAGGATGTGTAATAGACGAATAGAAGAAAAAAACATCTTAATTATCTTTTACACACTCGACTAATCTTTTAAAATTATTTGCAAAAACTTTGTGAAACATTGTGAATTTGATTAAACTATTATATACAACTTTTTATTCTTTCAGTTTATATACAAACAAATCATACTTTTGATGTATGTATTATGTTGGTTTTCTCAATTAAGTAAGTAAGTAAGTAAGTAATATTTATTTATATAGCGCTTTTCCAGACCAGGGTCACAAAGCGCTTAAACAATCAAAACAATACTCAAAAAAGTACATACTTTAAAGATCAAGATAATACTGAGAACAACACAGGAGTTCGAGAAATTCAAGGAAAAGCCTGAACAAATAGAAACGTCTTAAGATGTTTCTTAAACACACCATGTTGACATGTTTTAAGTTTTCCACGACTTCATCTACATCAACATCTTTAAAGAAGCATTTTAAAGGTTTTTAATTTCACATTTATACTATTTTACTCCACAAGTTATGTTCCGTCTGATCAGGAGCTTTAACGTAAACATCATACAATTATTTCCACATTCTTTCTTTGATGAAATCCTAAATAAATAAATATCATTATATGCGTGACTCTGTGTGTGCGCCCCCTGCTGCCAGCCAACCAAATATATTTGTTAAACAAATCAAGTTTTGCATATGTTTCGTCTAATAACGTTAAAGTATTTGTACACACTGACACGGGAGGAAGACGACGATTGAATAAACAACTTGAGTTATTTACTCACCGGTGTTCGTTTAAGTGTCGAAGTTCATGTCCTGAACACGCATCACGTCACCAGGCAACACCGTCAAACCGGATCTTGACCTCGTGACCTTTTCCGTCCCCGTGACGTCAGTCTTCTTCTGCAAACAACTGGTTTTCAACAGTCGTCGTGAGCCGGAGGACGATTATTTGCTCGGGTTTAATTGTGTAATTAACTTGTCGACCGCGTGATATTTGCAGGTTTGCCTCCGCATTCATTCTTGTGTCGTCCCGGCGGTTGTGCAGTAATTGTGTTGTCTGTGAAATTGTTAGGTTGACAAATAATTGCTGTGTTGGAACATTTGTTATCGCGGCCGCGATGCTACTGTCGGCGCTTTCCTTCTGAATGAACATCCGCTAATGATGACGTATAACTTTAGAAATGAGCGTAAGCAGGTAGAAGTTTCTGTTGATATGTATCACGAAACAGGGTCCACGATATATTGTGATACTGTAGGAACAAGTATATATTTGTAGTATTGTCGAGTACTTGACTCTATTGACAAACTCTAGAAAGAAATGTAACGCTTTGCTAACAATTAGCAGTTTTTATTGTCAAGAAACTAGCGATGCAAAATGTATCACGAAACAGGGGCAACGATGCAGTATATTACAATATGCAGTATAGAGTGATACTGTAGTAACGAGGATATGTTTGTAGTATTGTCGAGTACTTGACTCTGGTGTTGTAGTATTTACAGACCACATGACTCTTGGCGAAGTCGTAACTGCTTTCATTTGTTTTCAAACCAAAATATGTCCAAACATCAGCTTTTAAAAGCTGCTGGACTCACTGTATCCTCTCGTCCTCAGTCATTGCTGGAATCTCGTGGGATTTTATTGTTCCTTTAGATTCAAAGGACGTTATAGCATAAATATGTTGATACGATATGTATCACGATACAGGGTGAACGATACAATATATTGTAATATACAGTATATTGTGAAACTGTAGTAACAAGGATATATGTGTAGTATTATCAAGTACTTTAATCTGGTGTTGTAGAATTTACAGACCACATGACTCTTGATGAAGTCGTAACTTCTTTCATTTGTTTTTCAAACCAAAATATGTCCAAACATTAGCTTTAAACGCAGCTGGAGTCACTGTATCCTCTCGTCCTCAGTCATCACCAGAATCTCGCTGGATATAGTTCTTTTTCTCTAGCTCCAGAGGACGTAATGACCGAAGTTAAATTGCGACACAAATATGTACAAATGCTGTGAATATTATCATGTTGATTGTAAATAAAGTAATTTATGTATTTTATTCAGAAAGTAAGTAATTTTTATTTATAAAGCACTTTTCCAGACCAGGGTCACAAAGCGCTTAAACAATCAAAACAATATTCATTGATACATTTATATTAAACATAACACTGATATAGTTCTATCAAACATAACATTGATACAGTTCTATTAAACATAACATTGATACAGTTCTATTAAACATAACACTGATACAGTTCTATTAAACATAACATTGATACATTTATATTAAACATAACACTGATATAGTTCTATCAAACATAACATTGATACAGTTCTATTAAACATAACATTGATACAGTTCTATTAAACATAACACTGATACAGTTCTATTAAACATAACATTGATATAGTTATATTAAACATAACATTGATACAGTTATATTAAACATAACATTGATACAGTTCTATTAAACATAACATTGATATAGTTCTATTAAACATAACATTGATACATTTATATTAAACATAACATTGATACAGTTCTATTAAACATAACACTGATACAGTTCTATTAAACATAACACTGATATAGTTCTATTAAACATAACATTGATACATTTATATTAAACATAACACTGATATAGTTCTATTAAACATAACATTGATACATTTATATTAAACATAACATTGATACAGTTCTATTAAACATAACATTGATACAGTTCTATTAAACATAACATTGATACATTTATATTAAACATAACATTGATACAGTTCTATTAAACATAACATTGATACATTTATATTAAACATAACATTGATACATTTATATTAAACATAACATTGATACAGTTCTATTAAACATAACATTGATACAGTTCTATTAAACATAACATTGATACAGTTCTATTAAACATAACATTGATACATTTATATTAAACATAACATTGATACATTTATATTAAACATAACACTGATACAGTTCTATTAAACATAACATTGATACATTTATATTAAACATAACATTGATACATTTATATTAAACATAACATTGATACAGTTCTATTAAACATAACATTGATACAGTTCTATTAAACATAACATTGATACAGTTCTATTAAACATAACATTGATACATTTATATTAAACATAACATTGATACATTTATATTAAACATAACATTGATACAGTTCTATTAAACATAACATTGATACAGTTCTATTAAACATAACATTGATACAGTTCTATTAAACATAACATTGATACATTTATATTAAACATAACATTGATACAGTTCTATTAAACATAACACTGATACAGTTCTATTAAACATAACATTGATACAGTTCTATTAAACATAACATTGATACAGTTCTATTAAACATAACATTGATATAGTTCTATTAAACATAACATTGATACATTTATATTAAACATAACATTGATACAGTTCTATTAAACATAACATTGATATAGTTCTATTAAACATAACATTGATACATTTATATTAAACATAACATTGATACAGTTCTATTAAACATAACATTGATACAGTTCTATTAAACATAACATTGATACAGTTCTATTAAACATAACATTGATACAGTTCTATTAAACATAACATTGATATAGTTCTATTAAACATAACATTGATACAGTTCTATTAAACATAACACTGATACAGTTCTATTAAACATAACATTGATACAGTTCTATTAAACATAACACTGATATAGTTCTATTAAACATAACATTGATACATTTATATTAAACATAACACTGATACAGTTCTATTAAACATAACACTGATACATTTATATTAAACATAACATTGATACAGTTCTATTAAACATAACACTGATATAGTTCTATTAAACATAACACTGATACAGTTCTATTAAACATAACACTGATACAGTTCTATTAAACATAACACTGATACAGTTCTATTAAACATAACACTGATACAGTTCTATTAAACATAACATTGATACAGTTCTATTAAACATAACATTGATACAGTTCTATTAAACATAACATTGATACAGTTCTATTAAACATAACACTGATACAGTTCTATTAAACATAACACTGATACAGTTCTATTAAACATAACACTGATATAGTTCTATTAAACATAACACTGATACAGTTCTATTAAACATAACATTGATACAGTTCTATTAAACATAACATTGATACAGTTCTATTAAACATAACATTGATACAGTTCTATTAAACATAACATTGATACAGTTCTATTAAACATAACACTGATACAGTTCTATTAAACATAACACTGATACAGTTCTATTAAACATAACACTGATATAGTTCTATTAAACATAACACTGATATAGTTCTATTAAACATAACACTGATACAGTTCTATTAAACATAACACTGATACAGTTCTATTAAACATAACATTGATACAGTTCTATTAAACATAACATTGATACAGTTCTATTAAACATAACACTGATACAGTTCTATTAAACATAACACTGATATAGTTCTATTAAACATAACACTGATATAGTTCTATTAAACATAACACTGATACATTTATATTAAACATAACACTGATACAGTTCTATTAAACATAACACTGATATAGTTCTATTAAACATAACATTGATACATTTATATTAAACATAACATTGATACAGTTCTATTAAACATAACATTGATACAGTTCTATTAAACATAACATTGATACAGTTCTATTAAACATAACATTGATACAGTTCTATTAAACATAACATTGATACAGTTCTATTAAACATAACACTGATACAGTTCTATTAAACATAACACTGATATAGTTCTATTAAACATAACACTGATATAGTTCTATTAAACATAACATTGATACATTTATATTAAACATAACACTGATACAGTTCTATTAAACACTGCGATATCAAGGCGTGTTGAGGGTCCAGAGATGTTGTGATTTCTTCGAACTGACTCGACTTCCCTCTGATGTCATCACTGAGTCATGAAAACGAGTCTCTCAGGTTCACTCGCCAAACTCTCGCACTGATCTCCGGGCGGATCACTCGCCTCCAAACCACCACTAAAGTCTGAGCAGGAAGTTGTCGACGGACGCAGCTGCACATGAGAGGTTTCAACACCAGCGTGGACGGAGGACGAGGACACATGTGTGTAGAGCTCGCCTCTGGCCTCTGGTCTCGCCACAAATGGCGGCGGCGTCTGGCCAGTCGTCCGCCCGAGCTCCGGCGTCGCCACCAGCTGCACGCCAGCTTCCATGCCAGCTTCCATGCCAGCTTCGATGCCACAGGAAGCACTTTGTTGCCGATTCATGTCAGCGACGAGAGGAAAGACCTCGACCCAGTGTTGTGTCTGCGTCCAGAATGTGTCGTTCAATGGTCGTCTTTGTTGACACGACTGGACTTGATTGATGGACCTGATCGAGAGTCTCTTGTGATGAAGTCATAGTTACAAGTATTTCTGCTTTCTATGATATTTAATGCTGTTTTCCATCCATCCATCCATCCATCCGTCCGTCCGTCCATCCATCCATCCATCCATCCATCCATCCATCCGTCCATCCATCCATCCATCCATCCATCCATCCATCCATCCATCCATCCATCCATCCATCCATCCATCCATCCATCCATCCATCCATCCATCCATCCATCCATCCATCCATCCATCCATCCATCTATCGAGAAGGACAGTATTATTATTATTAGGGGTGAAATAAATACTCAAAAAGTAAAAAAAAAGTTTTATTGTACAGTAAGTAAGTACTGCAGTAAATACAGTAAAGTTGAAAATAAAGTTTGCCTTTAAAAAAAACCTTATTCCTTTACACTCATAAGAACATTTGTTTTAATTTAATTTTTTTATTTGTGTTTGTATTTGTATTAGCTCTTTATCGAAAATATATGTTCTATCCAATGAATACTCAATATTTTCAATAGCGTTTTTTCTTTCTTCTTGTATTATTGCAGAGTAAAATGTTTGTAAAGTTGTTTCGGCTTAGTAGTATTAGGCGTATTACTATTTAGCCTTGCACAGTGATAATATGGTCTTGTAGTACTAGATAAAACTGCACTGAGTATAATATTTAGTAATACTACAGTAGTTTACGATGCAGCTTTGAGTTTACAAACATTTTGAAATATGTTTGAGTTCAGTGTTCCACATGAAATCGGTTTGAGGTCAGTAGTAGCAAGTACTAAAGTACTCCTTATCATCCCAAAAATACGGAATGAAGTTGTGTTACGTATCCCCAACGTTTGCTTTAATGTAGTACTTATTCGCAGTGAGTCTTCAAGAATAAAGATCACACGTCTGATAACTACTGGAAGGGCTTTGCTGTAATAGGATCAGGACGTGTTTAAGTGGAAACCCTCAAGTGTTCGTACCGCATGTAACCGGATACACGACGGTGGAGGAAAGAAAAGTTGACACTCCTTAGTTTCCACCGGTCGTCGCCAGTTTGTGTTTGTTTAGTTGTCTTCGCTGAGATCGTTCTTAAGGCTAAATTCTATCCTTTCATTCGGGTGTGAGAGTGAGACTCGTCACCTGTGAGGTTCCTTTGACTGCTGTCGATAATAGATGTTAAAATGGAGTTTAATTGAGCTGGAATGAAGTTAAACCAGGTCCAACGATGCCTGGCTGGACTCATGTCAACATTTAACTCACGTGTGGAGAACCTGGTTCTCCTGCTCGCGTCGCTTCGTGCGCTCGCCCAGGATTTAACCAGCTGCGCGTTCAGAGAATACGTGAGTTCTTAGCCTCAGGCTACGAGTTGTTGTTGTCGAGCGAACGTGTCGACATGTGCGACGGTGTTTTCCTTCCCCGCCGTCATTTTTTTTCCGCCGCCGTACCTGCTCGCATTCCAACACCTGATCCCGAGGCAGGTCGGACCAGACTGACGGTTGGGCGTCCCTCAGGCGCGAGCCGAACCTCCTCCGCCAACCAGCTGCATAAAGAGTCCAGATATGAAGGTGTGCACGTCTGCTGCCTGCAGGGTGTTCCTGTCAGACGAGGCTCAGGGCTAATGAGGTTCCTCTGCTTCCTGTTACTGCTTCCTGTTCCCCTCGTGTCGGCAGGAAAGTCTTTAGTCTCCGGACGCTTCTGCTCCAGCCTTTATAGAGTTTGATCAGCAAATACTTCTAATTGAAAACTTTATTTAAAAGTTATTTGAGTACATATTAATCATTTCATGCAGTTTTGTTCAGGGTTTCCAGTTCAGTGCTCGACTATAATATATATATAACGTCTTTATTTCCTTGACATGTTAGTAGGAAGTTAACATTTGGTTCAGTGAAATTTAAATTATTAATGAAAGCATAAATAATAAGAAGTTTTCTTCTCTCTGATCCTTCCCATAAATAGTGTGTTTGATCAACAGAAAATTGTTTAATTATAGTTGAAATTGTTTGATTATAGTTTAAAATTGTTTGATTATAGTTGAAATTGTTTGATTATAGTTGAAAATTGTTTGATTATAGTTGAAAATTGTTTGATTTTAGTTGAAAAATGTTTGATTATAGTTGAAAATTGTTTGATTATAGTTGAAATTGTTTGATTATAGTTGAAAATTGTTTGATTATAGTTGAAAAATGTTTCATTTTAGTTGAAAAATGTTTGATTATAGTTGAAAATTGTTTGATTATAGTTGAAAAATGTTTCATTTTAGTTGAAAAATGTTTGATTATAGTTGAAAATTGTTTGATTATAGTTGAAATTGTTTGATTATAGTTTAAAATTGTTTGATTATAGTTGAAATTGTTTGATTATAGTTGAAAATTGTTTGATTATAGTTGAAAAATGTTTCATTTTAGTTGAAAAATGTTTGATTATAGTTGAAAATTGATTGATTATAGTTGAAAATTGTTTGATTTTAGTTGAAAATTGTTTGATTTTAGTTGAAAATGGTAAGAAAAGCTGAAGTCGTAACTCTCCGAGTGTGTGTTGGTTCTGAGGCTGCAACAGTGTTATAACGTGACGTTATCAACGATGACATCATTAATGTCCGTACATACGTCGTGAGTTTCATGATCTCCCCTGTGATGTCATCAGGCTGATGTACGGCCGAGAGTTCAAACCCAGGGCAGTACGAGCCCTTGAGCACGACTGTGTGTCGCCATCATCACAAGGGATGTTCGTCTTTGTGCAGCAGCTGCTGTGGAGGTGAGAGGGTTTGTTTAGATCAACTGCAGGTTTGACTGCAGCACTCCACTATTTCTGCGCTTCAGTGCCGACATGATGGTAGAAAAATATCTCTTATAACGCTCAGTCTCGCGGGACTTGCATCGGTTTCCCGCCAAACTGAGCGACATCAGAGAGGAGCCGCCGGCGCGTCGTGATATCACCAAATCAATAATAAATCCACCTCCTTGTACACGCACACATAACACTTTATAAATGACGCTAACAACTTAGCTCGTTAGCATACGGTGAAGACGGACAGGTTTGTTCGGAAGTTCACGATCTTATAAGAAAACAACTGAGACGAGATGAAAAGTTCTTACGATATGATACTTTAACAAAGGAGGTTGAAAGAGACGAGTGACTGGATCACTAGTGTTTGACTAGATCACAAGTTAGTATTACTTCCGTGGATATACTGAGCTAAGTCAGCACGCTGGCAAGACGCGTCGCCATAGCAACCGAGCCTAGCGAGCTGCGCCGCACAGTTCAGAGACGGACGGAGACGTAAACAACAACAAGACATAGAAGTACAAATTGACAACTTTACAGAACGTGACACTGATTGATAAAAGTGCGCATTTAAAAAATATGAACTCTATTTCTCTTGTGAAATACAAATTACTTTGCTATGACGATGCTACGCTAACTATGCTAAGTTTTCCTGCAATACAATCTTTCAATAAAACTCAATATATTCAGTATCGCAACATGTCGTTTTGTTACAATATATTTACGTTTGTTGTTGTGTCCAAACATTCATGAGTATTTTTGGTTTGCGCTTTGATCTAATATGTGGCGAAATTTTGCCTTTAAAAAAAGTATTTATTAACAAAAACATTTCCTTTAACTCAACAATTTAAAGCAATAATATTATTAGTATTTGCGTAAGAAACGTCTCCTGATCTACCTTCGATGAGCTAACTTTGACAACTTCTTAGATAAAGTTTGTAAGGAATTTAAAAAATAATCAAGGTGTGTTTTTGTATGTATATATTGTTAAAATTCTCTTACATAAACTTGAAAAAACGGACTTTTTTTAAATACTAGAGAATTCAAATCCTCAACTCTTGGTTTGAATCCACCGGTTCCAACGGTTGCAGTGCATTATGGGTCGGGTCAGACTGGCCGGTCAAATCCTCTCACAGACTCCGGTGAAAAAAACGAACGATATTTCAAGTGACGTGACATTTATTGCGAGTCAAAGCAAAACGGCGAGCGCGACTAACATCGCTCGTGCTCGGCTGCTGCCAAACGCCGCCGCCGGCGTTCAACGCTCGGATGAGTGACGAGCGGCGGTCTGTCACTGTCGCCGCTCGGATGATTGACAGCCAGAGTGTGTGTGTGTGTGGCGACAAATAACATAATATTCTGGTAATAAAGTGCAAGAGTGACTTGACCTACTTTTCAAATACAAATCTTTTGTCGGCGCTTCTGACACGACGACACGCCGATGGATTTAAACGTGAAAACAGCTTCTTAAATAGAAGTGATGAGCGTCTCCTCGTGCATGTTAAGTGGAGGATTCACACACACACACACACACACACACACACACACACACACACACATTCCAGAGCGGCGAGCTGGTGGCGTAATGAGGCGATTATATAGGGCCCCGTGTCCCCGTCGACCCCTCAGCTCGCCCCCCTGTCCTGTGACGTCCAGCGTCCTCCTATAAGGGACGAGGACTCGCGGAGACTCAGGTTAAGACGCTTATATATAGTTTATTATGAACGATGTCATCTTTGACTTCAAGTCTTAAACTACGTCTTTGTGTTTTCTTTAGGCTTTTATGACCATTTTATGCAACAATTTAATCCAAAGTTCAAAACATGTTTGTTGTTTTCAAACGTGATTTAACAGGAATTTTACACCGAATCATATTCTTGTCTAATATAACATGTTTTTTCTGTTTGATATTTTATTCTGTTAATGTTTTTTACAACTTTATTGACACGACACACTCACAGAAAACCACTTTTGTGAAGGTGCAGCTGATTGGACCAGCCCCCCCCCCCCAATAAAATAGTTTGATTTTAGTTAAAAATATTTGATTATTGTTGGGTTTTTCTCAATTTAAGTGAAAATTGTTTGATTCTATTTTAAAATAGTTAGATTACAGTTGAAAAATGTTTGATTCTAGTTGAAAATTGTTTGATTATAGTTGAAAATTGTTTGATTATAGTTGAACATTTTTGATTACAGTTGAAAATTGTTTGATTATAGTTGAAAATTGTTTGATTATAGTTGAAAATTGTTAGATTATAGTTGAAAATTGTTTGATTATAGTTGAAAATTGTTTGATTACAGTTGAAAATTGTTTGATTACAGTTGAAAATTGTTTGATTTAGTTGAAAATTGTTTGATTATAGTTGAAAATTGTTTGATTAAAGTTGAAAATTGTTTGATTATAGTTGAAAATTGTTTGATTTAGTTGAAAATTGTTTGATTATAGTTGAAAATTGTTTGATTAAAGTTGAAAATTGTTTGATTATAGTTGAAAATTGTTTGATTACAGTTGAAAATTGTTTGATTATAGTTGAAAATAGTTTCATTTAATTGAAAATGGTTTCATTATTGTTTGTAAATCAACCAATGTGACGCTTTCTTTGTCATAAGCTCCGCCCATAGAGTGGAAGCACTATAAGATGTGATTGGCTCAGCCGCGTGTCAATCAAAAAAGCCGATTTGGTTGTTTGGAAGACGATGAAAGTCGTGGAATGTTGTGAAGCGAGAGTTGTCGTGTTATTAAAAGTAATTCAACGACTTTTTGTCTTTGAGAGAGGACGAGGTCAATAGGTCAACAGTGACTTCTGAACTTTTAACATTTAACTTGAACTTTTCCCACACAAACGCATTTCGTTATCATCTTTATCGGTTTGATTTGATTTACGGAATATTGAACCGGAATGTTTGGGAATGAATGACCAGCATTGAATTAAACTAGTTAAACTAGTCAGGATGATCTGCACATGACGACCTTCAGCATTACTTGGAGGGAAATAAATCATCATTTCTTCAGAAACAAACAACATTACACTGATAAAAACAATGGTCGAAACATCACAGACAGCTTTGTTTTTCCATCAAGTACAAATGACAACAAACTTGAACTACTACAACGGTTCTGCTGCCAATGATGCTCCACATGCTTTTATCCAGTTTAAGACGTTCGTACTCGTCATCCAGACTCTGCTGCCAGTCCTTCTGGAATCGAATCATATTATCAGTGACACGTGTTATGAAGTCACGTCCTCGCGGCGATCATCTGCCGCACATGTGCACAAGAGGTCCAGGAAGTCGAGGCGAAGCTGCAGCCGATCAACCAGCCTTTTAAAAATAGCATTTTTCTTCCATTGATCCGTCTTTATCCGAGAGGAAACGTGAGCTAGAATTACAGATCTGGAGTCGGTTCTGTCGAGCGAGTCGCAGGCTGGCCGGCCGCCCACATTCCTCCGCCATGACATGTCCGGAGTATTTTTAGAGCGTCGGACATGTTAGCGCCGTCATAGCTAATGTGTACATTATATTCCACTAAACCATGTGTTTGTGTCGTTTATACTATTATAACAGTTTATTTTCATGTCTAAACAAGAAGGATGTGTCTCGCCTGCAGTTCATACAAAACTCTGCAGCCAGAATTCTGAGCTGCTCTAGTAGAAGAACTCACATTTCTCCTTCAAACTCTTCACTGGCTGCTCTAGTAGAATAACTCACATTTCTCCTTCAAACTCTTCACTGGCTGCTCTAGTAGAAGAACTCACATTTCTCCTTCAAACTCTTCACTGGCTGCTCTAGTAGAAGAACTCACATTTCTCCTTCAAACTCTTCACTGGCTGCTCTAGTAGAAGAACTCACATTTCTCCTTCAAACTCTTCACTGGCTGCTCTAGTAGAAGAACTCACATTTCTCCTTCAAACTCTTCACTGGCTGCTCTAGTAGAAGAACTCACATTTCTCCTTCAAACTCTTCACTGGCTGCTCTAGTAGAAGAACTCACATTTCTCCTTCAAACTCTTCACTGGCTGCTCTAGTAGAAGAACTCACATTTCTCCTTCAAACTCTTCACTGGCTGCTCTAGTAGAAGAACTCACATTTCTCCTTCAAACTCTTCACTGGCTGCTCTAGTAGAAGAACTCACATTTCTCCTTCAAACTCTTCACTGGCTGCTCTAGTAGAAGAACTCACATTTCTCCTTCAAACTCTTCACTGGCTGCTCTAGTAGAAGAACTCACATTTCTCCTTCAAACTCTTCACTGGCTGCTCTAGTAGAAGAACTCACATTTCTCCGATCCTTAAAACTCTTCACTGGCTGCCAGTTTCTTTCAGGATCAACTTTAAAATCCTGGTTCTTACTTTCAGATCTATTCATGGTCAGACCTTCCATCAGTACATTCTGATCCAGACTTACACCCCAGCTCGGGCTCTGAGGTCTATGGATCTGCTGATGGTTCCTGAACACGGTCGCGGGACCAACAAATATATATATTAATGTATATAATGTATTTATCTCTGGGTTTGTCATTGCCAAGAGTTTCCAGTTCCTCTAGAAGCTTCTTCTGGATGTTGCTATGGCGAAGGACGGCTACTATCACCACATCTTTTTCATCTGCAGCTTATCTACGATCACAATGTCCGGTTAGTTAGCCGTTAGCATTAGGTCTGTATCTGGAAGTCTCGCAGGATATTGGCTCGACTGATCCACGTCACCGTGGAAGCTGCTTCCTCTCTGCACCGTCAGTGAACCGGCCTCTTGGTAATGATGCTACTTTTAGGCTTTTCCTGCCTCTTGCATCCTGCTGTTCGGAGTAAGTTTTGATTCAAGGCCAATCCTTAAAAGTTTAGTGTGTTGGGTCTGATATATCAGTATGTACTATTCATAGTATGTACTAGTCGTGAAAAGTACTACGGTTCTCAATAGATTTTTTTATTGTAACTATTGAACATGTGGTTCTAATTGTTACATTTTTGTAACAAGTATATCCCTGAATATTATATGATTTATTTGTGACACCTCTTTGAGGTATCATGATACAGTGTCTTCTTTTTGAATGACCACTAGATTTCATCTCTCGTTGAAATAGTGGATTTTAACGATCTAAATGAAGACCCTGTTTCATAGCTCGTCAACCATTTCCAATACCTCATCACTGTATCATGATACCTCATCAACTGTATCATGATACCTCATCAACTATTTCCAATACCTCATCACTGTATCATGATACCTTATCAATTGTATCATGATACCTCATCAACTATTTCCAATACCTCATTAACTGTATCATGATACATCATCAACTATTTCCAATACCTCATCACTGTATCATGATACCTCATCAACTGTATCATGATACCTCATCAACTATTTCCAATACCTCATCACTGTATCATGATACCTCATCACTGTGTCATGATACCTCATCAACTGTATCATGATACCACATCAACTATTTCCAATACCTCATTAACTGTATCATGATACCTCATCAACTCTTATGATACCTCATCAACTGTATCATGATACCTCATCCACTGTATCATGATACCTCATCAACTCTTGTGATACCTCATCAACTGTATCATGATACCTCATTAACTGTATCATGATACCTCATCAACTCTTATGATACTTCATAAACTGTATCATACCTCATCAACTGTATGATACCTCATCAACTGTATGATACCTCATCAACTGTATCATGATACCTCATCACTGTATCATGATACCTCATCAACTGTATCATGATACCTCATCAACTCTTATGATACTTCATAAACTGTATCATACCTCATCAACTTTATAATACCTCATCAACTGTATCATGATACCTTATCAACTGTATCATGATACCTCACCCACACATCACTAGTATATTCTCTCGGCTAATGTTTTTAAGCTTGTTTTCACGTCAGTATTTCGTTCTTCCGTGTCTCGATGGATGAAAGTGAGTTTGATGTTTCTGGAGATGAACACGTCTGAAGAGAAACGTTTCAAAGAATTGTAAAAACCATGTGAGATGAAGAGTGTTTGATGGAACCAGCGCAGGAGTATCTTATCTACATCAGCGTCAACGCGTAGGAAATGTATTCCAGGAAACATTCGTTGAATATTGTCATCACTTCATCCAGACCCTGTTGAGTTTCTGTTCTTCCCTTCATGATGGATGATGGAAGATATGTTTTCCATATGAAGTCATGCATCCAAACATCATATGGTAACGCTGCAGTTTCAGGGATTTATCCGAAACACGCCGGAGATTATTTAGTATTTTTAATAATCTTGAGTGACGACAAACCTCTCGGCGTCTTGACTTCTTCTCCACAGTCAAGTATTTTGGAGACGAGGCCCAGCGGGAGAGGAATTATGGAGGTGTATCCGGTGTGTGTGACGAGAGCCCGCGACGTAATGATCTGCTTTGGCTTCTTCAAGCTCGCTCCCCCGATGGAGGCTGTAAGGTGTCTGTCTGTCGCGCTCGTGGCTTTCTGCTGGATTACCTGCGCACTCCAAAGACTCGCTGCCGAGTGACAGCACACACACACACACACACACACACACACGCCTCATTAGTGTGTTTCTGCCGGTTGAAAGGAAGTGTGTGTGTGTGTGTGTGCCAGGTAGATCTGCTGGAAACACTTGAGAACCTGCGCACAGAGAAGAGGTTTTTATTTTATAAGTGACTTTGTTATTCGCCGCCGTGAAAATAGTTGAAAGCTTTAATTAGAGCGAATGTGGCTCCGGGGCCACATGAAGGCCCTTTTGTTTGTGTTTCTGTGGCCCTCATTACCCATAAATGTTGCATTGTTTGTTTTCTATTAAGTTGAATTCAAGTTTAACGACGGTTTGCTGGTGATTAAAATACTTTATAAATATCTTAAATTGTTAGAAGGTTACGTGAGCGACACATGTTTCAATGACATGTCGATATTATGACATCAATATACGACCAGATGTTTGTATTTTGGGAATTTCCGGTCATCGGATCATCTGGTTTTAAGACCCAATCTCACCATGAAATGAAAGGACTCGACCCAAACAAAGAAAATGACTATTTAAAAAAAACTATTGGCTTAAATTTGAGGTAAAATACAATATAATTACAATAAAATACAATAAAAAGTTATAGGTTGCGTATCAGAATGTAGGGCTTTAGGTCTTCCAGTTGTTGACAACACGGTTTGCGGGGCACCACCTTGACAAGGTGCGATTAAATGAACATATCGTCATTGTCTATACTGGACGGGGGTCCAGAGAACAATAGTGTGTAGTTTTACGCTCGTCTCTGAGCAATGAAGTCGTACATATTGATCACAGGCTGATGCTGCTGTTCCTGGGCGTCCCTGATTGGTCGATTGACTTGACTGCGATGCTGTCAAAGTAAAAGAGTTTATTCGTTTTTTAATCTTGACCAGTTTTTTTTAACAGTTTCCATTCCCTTCAAAATAAAAGCATGACAGTGACCCACCGTTGTTGTAGTTTCATGTGACTTTGCTCCGTTTAGAACTTTTACTTTGAAAAATACACGATCAGATCAATGAGAAAAGTTATGTTGTCATTGTTTATCTAATATGTTAAAGATGTCGCCTCATAAATGACTCGTTGTCTCTGAGCTTCTCTATTTCTATTCTGTCTTAATTCATCTTTAACTTAATATACATCTTATTTTTAGTTAATAACACTTAATAAAGATCGGATTATTTTGAACTCCTGACTTTTTTATTAAATTGAATAGTGTTGCTTATTTATTCCTTTGTATGCTTTTAAAAGTTTTATCTCTTTAACTAATAAACAAGTTTAATAATATATTTAGAATATTCCTTAAATTGCATATTTTTTACAGCTTTAAACCAGATTTCAAATTTGTGTTCATATGTTTGTTACAAATATTGAAATCTATATGTTATATTTAATCCATTTGATTGAAATACAATCTTATATTTAATATTACGTGTCAATCATGGACTTGTTGGGCCAACAGTGTGTGTGTGTGTGTGTGTGTGTGTGTGTGTGTGTGTGTGTGTGTGTGTGTGTGTGTGTGTGTGTGTGTTGTCGACACCAGTGAGAAAGTGATGAAAAGTTAATAAAGTTCATTATCTGTCGTGACCCACTTCTGTTGTGTTGTGACACCGACCCTGTCATGAGTCGAGGACTGTCTGTGTGTGTGTGTGTGTGTGTGTGTGTGTGTGTGTGTGATGCTTGTTTGGCCACGTGCCACACTCACAGAGATGCCAGCGAGGTTTCTGGGTAATAGGTGTGTACACACACACACACACACACAGATTACATTACATTTACTGTAGGAGAAACTGGCATAATTGAATGGGTGCATGTGTGTGTGGTGTGTATACCTCGTTGTGTGTGTGTGTGTGTGTGTGTGTGTGCAGACTTGGTCATGTGTGACAGTGTAATGAGGTAGTGCATGCTACACAAAAACACACCCTATCAACCACTGTCAGAGGCTGCAAAGCATCGCTGCACTCGACAATACACTCCATACTGTGTGTGTGTGTTTTACCTGTGTGTGTGTGTGTGGTAGACTCGGCTGTCACCCGTCAGCCCCATCACACGCAGACACCCCTGTATTTCATCTGGGACCCCCCCTCACACTCACACACACTCCCAAAAAGAGCCTGGGTCCCCGGGGCCCGGAGCAGCGAATCAAAGACGATCCTGTAAGAGACACGAGACGATCGACACTCGTGTCAATATTGTCTTGACGTGTGAAGAGGATTCGTACGACGTGAGAGAATCGGGTTCAAAGAGTTCTGAGTGTGTTTGACTTGAGTTTGGATCTCCCTGCTGTGTGCGACGTGTGCGACAAGAGTCGTGGTCAGTGTGTGTCGAGTTGAAAGTCTTTGAAATGTTTCCATGTTTGTTCAACAGGATCTCTTGTTATCTCACCGACTAGAGATCCTTATTTACCTTTAAGATAATTTAATACAAATGTAGATTTCTCAGTCTAGAGGTGGCTACGTTCCTCTTTTAAAGTGTGTTCCGTGACCGTGAAGCTTCAAATAATCAATATAATCAGATATAAGCCGTTAATTGTGTTTCTGTGGCCCCTCATTATCATGTCAGTGTGAAACTACAAAGTAAAGTTTTAATTGTTTTTGCGTTACATCAAGTTTAATTTAACTTGATTAACTAGATTTTTATTTTATCTACTCTGAGAGCGAAACATGTGTCAATAATTCACATTTTAAACAGTTTTTTTGTCAAATAAAATTGAAAAAATCAGTTTGAATCAGTTTGAATATTATCGTAATTAAAATTACATTTAATTTCACAATTTATTTTTTATTTTGCATGCCAAACGAATAAGTAAGGAGACTTGGAAAACATGTATATCTCCAGAAAAGGCTTCAGATAAACAAAGTGTTAACAAAACCTTCACAGTTCAATAAAATATACATGTGAATAAAAAAATATCAAATGAATCGTTTGCTTTTTGGTTCGGTTCGGGTCAAATATAGCGCTCAGTGTAATTACATTTAACCCTCAAGGCGTTACCAAATAACTACTGGAGTTGTTATTATTATTGTTATTTTTGTTTCTGGGAGTTTTTATTTTGATTTGTATAAATTGGTTATTCTTATATTATTATATTATTATTATTAAATTCCACAAAAAAGCTTTTTTTTTTTCGTTTTTTTGTCATATTTTTGTCACATTGTTTGCGCTTCAAACTCCATTTTTCACGTCAACGTTTACCAGCGACTTTAGTCCAAGTTTAACCTTTTAAATCAGTTTGAAAGTGTTCAATATTTGGATCGTTTTGTAACGTCCTTCTCATTATCCTGTGATGTTGCTCCGGGTGCAGGACGGCGTCGGGTCTTATTATCCGGACTCGCACCTTCATGATGCAGTTCTTATCTCTGGTGGATTCATCAGCGTTATCAAAGCGTTGGTGTGCAGACGCTGCCCTTAACGCATTGTTATGCTAATCCGGTCCCTGGTGTCCCGCTGTAAGCTAATGCTATGTTATGCTAATGCTGGCGGCGGAAGAGACGTATGAAGCTAGCGCTGCTGTCAACTTGTGATCTGGCAGCAGAGCAGGCGTGAAGGTGTTCCTCACAGGGTTGACGTCGACTCTTCTGACTCCTTTCTCCTTCTGCTTCTCCAGGATGACAGCGATGGGATTCCGTGGTCCGAGGAGCGGATGATGCGGAAGGTGCTCTACCTCTCCCTGAAGGAGTTCAGGAGTGCACAGAAGAGGCAGCTGGACGGAGATGGAACCACCAACTCGGACGGTGAGATGCTAGAATGTGGCCTTGACCACGGAAGAAAAAACGCTCCCGAATCATCTCTGAAAGAGAATTAGATTAGTGTTGACTTAGTTGTTGAGGTTGTTGATAATGACAAGGTTGTTAGTGGAGCTTAGATGTTGTGTCACGTGATCTGGTGAATCATTTTTCATTACAATTTACTGTTTATTCTGAAGCAAAATGTCTCAGTTGAGTTTGTAATGGACTGAAGTCTTCAGTGATAATAACCAGAGGGTCTGGTTCACATTTACAACATTACATTACATTACATTACATTACATTACAATACATTACATTAATGCATTTAGATACTTTTTTTTCCAAAGTGACTTGAAACACTGATGGGAGTAGGCTGCGACGCAGCACCAGCTCACTATCAATCAAGGTCAAGTGTCACAACGACACGATCTTATGTGTTTAGCAACATGAGCTTCTTGACATAACGTCATGTTTCCAGAAAACATGGTTTGTTCTAATGAATGGTTGTTTTTTCACCACATTTAAAATTGACTTTTTAAGTTTGTTAGATGGGAGCGTCTGCCTCGTTTTTTAAGTGATAAGATCTTGTGGAGAGAAACCTTGTTTGTTATATTTTCAGCTCAGTAAAGTTGTGTAGTTCAGGTTCAGAGAGTTGGTGAAGAGCGACAACAATGTAACACACAAAAAACATTCAAAATGATTTGTTCAAATCACAATTAGTGGTTTATTAGTTAGTTTGTTTGCCAAAATATTTATATACGACATGACGCGATTCAGAGACAACGATACGATATATCGTGATAGTGTAGTAACAAGTATATATGTGTAGTATTGTGGAGTACTTGACTCTGGTGTTGTGATAGTGTAGTAACAAGTATATATATGTGTATTATTGTCCAGTACTTGACTCTGGTGTTGTGATAGTGTAGTAACAAGTATATATGTGTATTATTGTCCAGTACTTGACTCTGGTGTTGTGGTAGTGAAGTAACAAGTATATATGTGTATTATTGTCCAGTACTTGACTCTGGTGTTGTGATAGTGTAGTAACAAGTATATATGTGTATTATTGTCCAGTACTTGACTCTGGTGTTGTGATAGTGTAGTAACAAGTATATATGTATTATTGTCCAGTACTTGACTCTGCTGTTGTGATAGTGTAGTAACAAGTATATATATGTGTATTATTGTCCAGTACTTGACTCTGGTGTTGTGATAGTGTAGTAACAAGTATATATGTGTAGTATTGTCCAGTACTTGACTCTGCTGTTGTGATAGTGTAGTAACAAGTATATATATGTGTATTATTGTCCAGTACTTGACTCTGGTGTTGTGATAGTGTAGAAACAAGTATATATATGTGTATTATTGTCCAGTACTTGACTCTGGTGTTGTGATAGTGTAGTAACAAGTATATATGTGTATTATTGTCCAGTACTTGACTCTGGTGTTGTGGTAGTGAAGTAACAAGTATATATGTGTATTATTGTCCAGTACTTGACTCTGGTGTTGTGATAGTGTAGTAACAAGTATATATGTGTATTATTGTCCAGTACTTGACTTTGGTGTTGTGATTGTGTAGTAACAAGTATATATGTGTATTATTGTCCAGTACTTGACTCTGGTGTTGTGATAGTGTAGTAACAAGTATATATGTAGTATTGTCGTGTACTTGACTCTGGTGTTGTAGTATTTAAAGACCACATGACTCTTGACCAAGTCGTAACTGATTTAATTTGTTTTCAAACCAAAATATGTCCAAACATCAGCTTTAAAAGCTAGTGGAGTCACTGTATCCTCTCGTCCTCAGTCATCGCCAGGATCTTGAGAGATTGCAATGCTCAATGTTAGCTTTAAAGACGCAGTTAAAACATTGAATTATTTGATACATTTGACTAAAATATAAACCATTTAAAATATGATATGAATGCAGAGAAATATAAAATGGATGCCGTGCTGTTAAATATCGAAACAGTATCTTGAAAAAAAAATGTTGCAATGTATCGATATCTTCTCACAAACAAACCAGCGTGAGATTATAAAGCTCATAATTACAAACAAGGATCTAATAATCGATGCGTTTCATGTCTTAAAAACAATGAAAAACGGCGTCTGTTGTTGCAAAACAAAACAACAACAAGGACTTGAAACGAGCATCAGTGAGTGTTTGTCAGACGCCGACGCTCGTGCACAACAAACACCAGAACCTGGATGTGACTTCACTCGCGCCTCAGAAGCTATTCTCAGCCGACACCGTTGAACCCAGACATGGAAGGCAGGAAACAAGAGTTCAGAGGCAGGAAGCGTCAACCTGAGTTTTCTTCTCCAGATCCTCACATTTCTACATGTGATTATTGTCCATGTGCTCAGAGCTTCACTCCAAACTCCTCGGGGCCTTTTAAGCCTCGGCGGGAATCTGACCTTATCGGCGGAGGGAGAAAAAAAATAACCGTTAGAATCGTCCCGGCGCACCGGGGGGAACCGCAGCAGCCGGCGCCGACACAAAAGGGATCGGGCTCCTGAATGCACCGTCCCCGCTGCTTCGGAGCTCCGCGGCGTCAGGGTGTTTTTTTTTTTTATTCTCCCCGCGACAGACCTTGTGGTGGAATCGTCAGCCATTTTGGAGGACGGTGCTCAGCGTGGGCTGCATCTTGAATGAGACTCTCCCGCTGGGTTCCAAGACGGCGCTTGAGCGACCGGGATCATGTCGGGACCAGACTTGTGCCGTAATATTCAGACGGGGGTCTTTTGTCGGGCGTTTAAGTTAAGATAAGGGGCGGAGATTATGGATTGTGGACTTTTTAACGTGAGTAAAACTGATACAATAATTACATTTAATGGGAGTAATTTAAAGATAATTAAATAATAATAATTATTATTAAATTGAAGAAGATTTAAAATAACTTCCAAATAAACGTGTTGAAGCAGAAATGCAGCATATTATTAATGTTATTTTAATGATTCACAATGTTAAGGGAGCAGAAAATACTAACAAATCAAAGTACTTTTTTATTACTAGGCAGATCTTGACTTCACACATCACCAGTAACATCACCAGTAACACCGTCAGTAACGTCACCAGTAACATCACCAGTAGCATCACCAGTAACATCACCAGTAACACCGTCAGTAACGTCACCAGTAACATCACCAGTAGCATCACCAGTAGCATCACCAGTAACATCACCAGTAACACCGTCAGTAACGTCACCAGTAACATCACCAGTAGCATCACCAGTAACATCACCAGTAACACCGTCAGTAACGTCACCAGTAACATCACCAGTAGCATCACCAGTAACATCGCCAGTAACACCGTCAGTAACATCACCAGTAACATCGCCAGTAACACTGTCAGTAACGTCACCAGTAGCATCACCAGTAACATCGTCAGTAACATCGCCAGTAGCATCACCAGTAACATCGCCAGTAACACCGTCAGTAACGTCACCAGTAGCATCACCAGTAACATCGCCAGTAACATCACCAGTAACATCGTCAGTAACATCGGCAGTAACATCACCAGTAACATCGCCAGTAACATCACAGATTATGGATTGTGGACTTTTTAACGTGAGTAAAACTGATACAATAATTAAATTTAATGGGAGTAATTTAAAGATAATTAAATAATAATAATTATTATTAAATTGAAGAAGATTTAAAATAACTTCCAAATAAACGTGTTGAAGCAGAAATGCAGCATATTATTAATGTTATTTTAATGATTCACAATGTTAAGGGAGCAGAAAATACTAACAAATCAAAGTACTTTTTCATTACTAGGCAGATCTTGACTTCACACATCACCAGTAACATCACCAGTAACACCGTCAGTAACGTCACCAGTAGCATCACCAGTAACATCACCAGTAACATCGCCAGTAACACCGTCAGTAACGTCACCAGTAACATCGCCAGTAACACCGTCAGTAACGTCACCAGTAACATCACCAGTAGCATCACCAGTAACATCGCCAGTAACACCGTCAGTAACGTCACCAGTAACACCGTCAGTAACATCGCCAGTAACACCGTCAGTAACGTCACCAGTAACATCACCAGTAACACCGTCAGTAACGTCACCAGTAACATCGCCAGTAACACCGTCAGTAACGTCACCAGTAACATCACCAGTAACATCACCAGTAGCATCACCAGTAACATCGCCAGTAACACCGTCAGTAACACCGTCAGTAACGTCACCAGTAACACCGTCAGTAACGTCACCAGTAACATCGCCAGTAACACCGTCAGTAACGTCACCAGTAGCATCACCAGTAACATCACCAGTAACACCGTCAGTAACGTCACCAGTAACACCGTCAGTAACATCACCAGTAGCATCACCAGTAACATCACCAGTAACACCGTCAGTAACGTCACCAGTAACATCGCCAGTAACACCGTCAGTAACATCACCAGTAACATCACCAGTAACACCGCCAGTAACGTCACCAGTAGCATCACCAGTAACATCGCCAGTAACACCGTCAGTAACATCACCAGTAACATCGCCAGTAACATCGCCAGTAACATTGTCAGTTACATCACCAGTAACACCATCAGTAAAATCGTCAGTTACATCGTCAGTTACATCACCAGTAACACCATCAGTAAAATCGTCAGTTACATCGTCAGTTACATCACCAGTAACACCATCAGTAAAATCGTCAGTTACATTACCAGTAACATCACCAGTAACACCGTCAGAAACGTCACCAGTAACACCGTCAGTAACGTCACCAGTAACATCACCAGTAGCATCGTCAGTAACATCACCAGTAACACCGTCAGTAACGTCACCAGTAACATCACCAGTAACACCGTCAGTAACATCGTCAGTTACATCGTCAGTTACACCGTCAGTAACATCACCAGTAACACCGTCAGTAACATCGTCAGTTACATCGTCAGTAAAATCGTCAGTTACACCGTCAGTAACATCACCAGTAACATTGCCAGTAACACCGTCAGTAACATCACCAGTAACACCGTCAGTAACGTCACCAGTAACATCACCAGTAACACCATCAGTAAAATCGTCAGTTACATCACCAGTAACACCGTCAGTAAAATCGTCAGTTACATCACCAGTAACATCAGCAACAGTCTGTCAGTGACTCTCAGCCAGTGATTTTTGTGGCTAAGAGGGCGTGAATCCTGCAGACACCAACATGGATCTGCGTCACTGTTCGTCTCCCATTATTTACTCAGTCCTCCCTCAGTCCTCCATCAGTCCTCCCTCAGTCCTCCATCAGTCCTCCCTCAGTCCTCCCTCAGTCCTCCCTCAGTCCTCCCTCAGTCCTCCATCAGTCCTCCCTCAGTCCCCCCTCAGTCCTCCATCAGTCCTCTCTCAGTCCTCCCTCAGTCCTCCATCAGTCCTCCCTCAGTCCTCCCTCAGTCCTCCATCAGTCCTCCCTCAGTCCTCCATCAGTCCTCCCTCAGTCCTCCATCAGTCCTCCCTCAGTCCTCCCTCAGTCCTCCATCAGTCCTCCCTCAGTCCTCCATCAGTCCTCCCTCAGTCCTCCCTCAGTCCTCCATCAGTCCTCCCTCAGTCCCCCCTCAGTCCTCCATCAGTCCTCTCTCAGTCCTCCCTCAGTCCTCCATCAGTCCTCCCTCAGTCCTCCCTCAGTCCTCCCTCAGTCCTCCATTAGTCCTCCCTCAGTCCTCCCTCAGTCCTCCCTCAGTCCTCCATTAGTCCTCCCTCAGTCCTCCCTCAGTCCTCCCTCAGTCCCCCCTCAGTCCTCCATCAGTCCTCCATCAGTCCTCCCTCAGTCCTCTCTCAGTCCTCCCTCAGTCCTCTCTCAGTCCTCCCTCAGTCCTCCCTCAGTCCTCCATCAGTCCTCCCTCAGTCCTCCCTCAGTCCCCCCTCAGTCCTCCCTCAGTCCTCCATCAGTCCTCCCTCAGTCCTCCATCAGTCCTCCCTCAGTCCCCCCTCAGTCCTCCATCAGTCCTCTCTCAGTCCTCCCTCAGTCCTCCATCAGTCCTCCCTCAGTCCTCCCTCAGTCCTCCCTCAGTCCTCCATTAGTCCTCCCTCAGTCCTCCCTCAGTCCTCCATCAGTCCTCCCTCAGTCCTCCCTCAGTCCCCCCTCAGTCCTCCATCAGTCCTCCCTCAGTCCCCCCTCATTCCCCCCTAGTCCTCCCTCAGTCCTCCATCAGTCCTCCATCAGTCCTCCCTCAGTCCTCCATCAGTCCTCTCTCAGTCCTCCCTCAGTCCTCCCTCAGTCCTCCATCAGTCCTCTCTCAGTCCTCCATCAGTCCCCCCTCAGTCCTCCCTCAGTCCCCCCTCAGTCCTCCCTCAGTCCTCCATCAGTCCTCTCTCAGTCCTCCATCAGTCCCCCCTCAGTCCTCCCTCAGTCCTCCCTCAGTCCTCCCTCAGTCCTCCATCAGTCCTCCCTCAGTCCTCCCTCAGTCCCCCCTCAGTCCTCCATCAGTCCTCCCTCAGTCCCCCCTCAGTCCCCCCTCAGTCCTCCCTCAGTCCTCCATCAGTCCTCCATCAGTCCTCCCTCAGTCCTCCATCAGTCCTCTCTCAGTCCTCCCTCAGTCCTCCCTCAGTCCTCCATCAGTCCTCCCTCAGTCCTCCCTCAGTCCCCCCTCAGTCCTCCATCAGTCCTCCCTCAGTCCCCCCTCAGTCCCCCCTCAGTCCTCCCTCAGTCCTCCATCAGTCCTCCATCAGTCCTCCCTCAGTCCTCCATCAGTCCTCTCTCAGTCCTCCCTCAGTCCTCCCTCAGTCCTCCATCAGTCCTCTCTCAGTCCTCCATCAGTCCTCCCTCAGTCCCCCCTCAGTCCTCCATCAGTCCTCTCTCAGTCCTCCCTCAGTCCTCCATCAGTCCTCCATCAGTCCTCCCTCAGTCCTCCATCAGTCCTCTCTCAGTCCTCCCTCAGTCCTCCCTCAGTCCTCCATCAGTCCTCTCTCAGTCCTCCCTCAGTCCCCCCTCAGTCCTCCATCAGTCCTCCCTCAGTCCTCCCTCAGTCCTCCCTCAGTCCTCCATCAGTCCTCCATCAGTCCTCTCTCAGTCCTCTCTCAGTCCTCCCTCAGTCCCCCCTCAGTCCTCCATCAGTCCTCCCTCAGTCCTCCCTCAGTCCTCCCTCAGTCCTCCATCAGTCCTCCATCAGTCCTCCCTCAGTCCTCTCTCAGTCCTCCATCAGTCCTCCCTCAGTCCTCCATCAGTCCTCCATCAGTCCTCCCTCAGTCCTCTCTCAGTCCTCCATCAGTCCTCCCTCAGTCCTCCATCAGTCCTCTCTCAGTCCTCTCTCAGTCCTCCCTCAGTCCCCCCTCAGTCCTCCATCAGTCCTCCCTCAGTCCTCCCTCAGTCCTCCCTCAGTCCTCCATCAGTCCTCCATCAGTCCTCCCTCAGTCCTCTCTCAGTCCTCCCTCAGTCCGCCCTCAGTCCTCCATCAGTCCTCCCTCAGTCCTCCCTCAGTCCTCCCTCAGTCCTCCATCAGTCCTCCATCAGTCCTCCCTCAGTCCTCTCTCAGTCCTCCATCAGTCCTCCCTCAGTCCTCTCTCAGTCCTCCCTCAGTCCTCCCTCAGTCCTCCATCAGTCCTTCCTCAGTCCTCCCTCAGTCCTCCCTCAGTCCTCCATCAGTCCTCCATCAGTCCTCCCTCAGTCCTCCATCAGTCCTCCCTCAGTCCTCCCTCAGTCCTCCCTCAGTCCTCCATCAGTCCTCCATCAGTCCTCCCTCAGTCCTCCATCAGTCCTCCCTCAGTCCTCCCTCAGTCCCCCCTCAGTCCTCCCTCAGTCCCCCCTCAGTCCTCCCTCAGTCCTCCCTCAGTCCCCCCTCAGTCCTCCCTCAGTCCTCCATCAGTCCTCCCTCAGTCCTCCATCAGTCCTCCCTCAGTCCTCCATCAGTCCTCCCTCAGTCCCCCCTCAGTCCTCCATCAGTCCTCTCTCAGTCCTCCCTCAGTCCTCCATCAGTCCTCCCTCAGTCCTCCCTCAGTCCTCCCTCAGTCCTCCATTAGTCCTCCCTCAGTCCTCCCTCAGTCCTCCATCAGTCCTCCCTCAGTCCTCCCTCAGTCCCCCCTCAGTCCTCCATCAGTCCTCCCTCAGTCCCCCCTCAGTCCCCCCTCAGTCCTCCCTCAGTCCTCCATCAGTCCTCCATCAGTCCTCCCTCAGTCCTCCATCAGTCCTCTCTCAGTCCTCCCTCAGTCCTTCCTCAGTCCTCTCTCAGTCCTCCCTCAGTCCTCCCTCAGTCCTCCCTCAGTCCTCCCTCAGTCCTCCCTCAGTCCTCCCTCAGTCCTCTCTCAGTCCTCCCTCAGTCCTCCCTCAGTCCTCCCTCAGTCCTCCATCAGTCCTCCCTCAGTCCTCCCTCAGTCCTCCCTCAGTCCTCCCTCAGTCCTCTCTCAGTCCTCTCTCAGTCCTCCCTCAGTCCTCCCTCAGTCCTCCCTCAGTCCTCCATCAGTCCTCCCTCAGTCCTCCATCAGTCCTCCCTCAGTCCTCCCTCAGTCCTCCCTCAGTCCTCCCTCAGTCCTCTCTCAGTCCTCCCTCAGTCCTCCCTCAGTCCTCCCTCAGTCCTCCATCAGTCCTCCCTCAGTCCTCCCTCAGTCCTCCCTCAGTCCTCCCTCAGTCCTCCATCAGTCCTCCCTCAGTCCTCCCTCAGTCCTCCCTCAGTCCTCCCTCAGTCCTCTCTCAGTCCTCTCTCAGTCCTCCCTCAGTCCTCCCTCAGTCCTCCCTCAGTCCTCCCTCAGTCCTCCCTCAGTCCTCTCTCAGTCCTCCCTCAGTCCTCCCTCAGTCCTCCCTCAGTCCTCCCTCAGTCCTCTCTCAGTCCTCCCTCAGTCCTCCCTCAGTCCTCCCTCAGTCCTCTCTCAGTCCTCCCTCAGTCCTCCCTCAGTCCTCCCTCAGTCCTCCCTCAGTCCTCCATCAGTCCTCTCTCAGTCCTCCCTCAGTCCTCTCTCAGTCCTCTCTCAGTCCTCCCTCAGTCCTCCCTCAGTCCTCCATCAGTCCTCCCTCAGTCCTCCATCAGTCCTCTCTCAGTCCTCCCTCAGTCCTCCCTCAGTCCTCCCTCAGTCCTCCATCAGTCCTCTCTCAGTCCTCCCTCAGTCCTCTCTCAGTCCTCCCTCAGTCCTCCCTCAGTCCTCCATCAGTCCTCTCTCAGTCCTCCCTCAGTCCTCCCTCAGTCCTCTCTCAGTCCTCTCTCAGTCCTCTCTCAGTCCTCCCTCAGTCCTCCATCAGTCCTCCCTCAGTCCTCCCTCAGTCCTCCATCAGTCCTCTCTCAGTCCTCCCTCAGTCCTCTCTCAGTCCTCTCTCAGTCCTCCCTCAGTCCTCCCTCAGTCCTCCCTCAGTCCTCCCTCAGTCCTCCATCAGTCCTCCCTCAGTCCTCCCTCAGTCCTCCCTCAGTCCTGCAGTCGCCCTGTGGCAGATCAGTTCTGCGAGGGGGTGTGGCGCTCTCGTCATGTGTGTGTGTGTGTGTCTCCCCCCTTCTGCCCATAACCAGCCATCATGTCTCCCCCTCACACTCCGTCTCCCCCTCACACTCCGCCTCCCTCTCCTGGCAGCCGTCCATCTCCGCGTCCATCACACTTCCTGCTTCTCCCACTCCTTCCTTGCATTATTTAACCGATGACATAATGCCCTTTTGTGTCCCTCGCTTTTTACCGTCTCCCTCTTCCTCTCTTCCTCTCTTCCTCTCTTCCGTCCTTCCGTGCGCGAGCTTTCGTTACACATCAATACGAGTCCGGTTACTCCTCTCTCTCCTCCACCTCCTCATCCATCCATCCTCCTCATCCATCCATCCTCTTCAACGCCCCGTCTTCATCAACCGGTGTATCCTTCGATATCCCTCTCTTTCTTTTCTTTCCCCCCTCTCCTGATCTTGCTTGTGTTTATTCAGCCGTTCTTTCTCCCCCTTTTTCTCGTCCTCCGCTTCCCTCCATCTCGGTGAGTGCTCGTGATGGAGGCGCTGGACGCCGGCCAAAGCAGGAGGAGGTCAAGAGAGAGCTCGGCGTTTGTCGTTCCTCTCCGTCCCCCCTTGTCCTGCCGTCCAAGAACATGTCACTTTGCCCTCTTTCTTTATCCCCCTTTTTCTTGTTCAGCCTCAAGAAGGCTTTGATTTAACGCCGTATTCTCTCTTCAAATAAACGAGATGATTCTGGATTGACTTAACCCTTGTGTCATCTCTGGGTCACCCTGACCCGAAGGTCCCAAACCAATGTGTTTGTGGTATCCCTTGTGTCGTCTCTGGGTCACGGTGATCCGAAGGTCCCAAAACAAATGTGTTTGTGGTATCCCTTGTGTCGTCTCTGGGTCACCGTCACCCGAAGGTCCCAAAACAAATGTGTTTGTGGTATCCCTTGTGTCGTCTCTGGGTCACCGTGACCCGAAGGTACCAAAACGAATGTGTTTGTGGTATCCCTTGTGTCGTCTCTGGGTCAAGGTCAACGACCTCCCTGGCTTCCATAAATACATATGCAGTTGTGGAGGTTGTTTACCTTGAAACACATTTTCGGGTCACTTTGACCCTGAGATAACACCTAGGTTGAAGTAATCTATTACTTGTACTTTAACGCAGTAGTGTAAAGCAATAACACAAGTATTAGGGATGCACCGAAATTAAACGAATACTGTAGAGTAATTGAGTGTTTTGTATTTAGTTACAAGATATCCTACGCTCTTGAACGCACCAAAGAAATCTCGACGTCATTGAATGCATCATTCGTTTGTGTCTTTATCCGTATTCTTTAATGGAAATGCAAATACTACACAATCCAGTTACTTGAGTTTTTTTGTGGTAAAAGTGTTGAAGAAATTGACCAAAAGAGTATTTTCCTGTCAAAGTTTTTTGGTGGTCGATCATATTGTGCGTCAAAATCAAGCAGTATTACACGCTACAACAATGTACATTACATTTCATTTTCAATAAAGTTTTTTTTCCTTATTAAGTTGCCACTTGTGAACGAGTGCAAATGTTTACTTCCTGTATTCAAGAGTCGTCATACATTTGCTAAAACCTACAGTAACTTTGTCACAATATGATTCTGCCGTGAAACATTAAAGTAGACATTTTATTGCTTACAAAAATAATACAAAAGTAATGTAACTCCTTCAAAGTCAGTCATTATTATAACTAATGACTTTGAACTGCGAGTATTAAAAATTCATGATGATTTTAATGTTTTTAACGCTTCTAAACCACTGCTTTAAAGTGTTTATTTATTATTCATGTGGTTATTGTGACCTAAAAAGATGTCAATATTCAAGATAAGATAGATAAAAAGAGATTATGGATGTTAAAAAGTATACAGTGGAAGTAATTGGAGTAAAGTTGATGTTGAAATAAAGGAATTTGATTTGTTTCGTTTTGGAATCAAACCTTTTCTTCTCCCCGTTTGTACAGTTTTGGTAAAAAATAAAAATGTGGTGAAATTGCGACCAAAAAATGATGTGGACCTCACCCCCCTGACGGGTGAGGCGGGGGGGTGAGGAGACTCTCTATAGTGCTCGTGGATATGCCAGTATACGATAACAGTCTCCATCATTATTCCCGGCTCCATTAGATGGTCTCAGATCAGCCATAGTCACGTGATCAGGAGCCGCCGACGGAAGGAACTTCAGGGAAGTTCTCGTCGGCAGCTAATGGTCTCCTCAGCCTCTCTCTGGAGATCCAGGTGAACGTCGCGAGGCGTCAGGCTTTGTTAGGCTTTGTTAGGCACGCCTGGAATCTGATTAGAAGCAGCCCATAGGAGATGTTATTTGGATAGAACATCACCCCCCCCACGGTCTACCCACCACCACCACCTCGGGGGCGTCTCTCTTCGCTCCTATTGGCCTTCGACAGGAGAGGAGAGTCAGCTGTTCTGCTGCCACGATTCCCCATCACAGCTTCCCCGACATTCCCAGTCCTGCCGCTCACACAGGCAGTCATGTGCAGCCGGCGTATGTCAGGCGAGTGTGTGTGTGTGTGTGTGTGTGTGTGTGTGTGTGTGTGTGTGTGTGTGTGTGGTTAATGGGCCTCTGTCTGTTTGTTTGTGTTGTGCAGACACTTGACGCGTAAGTCATGTTTACGAGCACAATTAAAGTTAATGAGCGTCTTCGCGCCGCCGTCGCTGCAACTTCACGTTCGTCCAGAAGTCACTTTGAAAAATCGCGTCTAATGATCATTTTTTTTTTTACTCTTGAACCCAAACCTTGTCAGATGCAGTCGATCCACACGGATTTTTTACAGACAAAGAAACTTTTTATCGGCACAAATTAATGCACGTCTAGTTTTATTTGTTGAGAGAGAAAGAGAGGAGAAAATAATCTTTGCTCTTTAAATAATACGATGTTTCAAAGAAAACGTTAAGGAGGTTATTATTATATCCAGAGTGAGAACCTGATGAAAGAATCGTTTCAAATATCCATCTGGATCCACAATTCATTTGAAGATCGTTTTTTGGGAGTTGTTGCTCTGAAGCGCAGTGTGTTCAAGTGAATTTGTAAAATCTGCCGTAGTATTGAGATTAATGTAGACAAGCCTTTTCAAATGCTATGAAAAGGTGCACAAAAAATGAGTTTATGAAATAATATTTGGCCAAAACATTTTTGATTGCTTGTCTGGTTCATTTTTATACGATTGACGTAAACAACATTAGGGAGTTGTCAAAGAAACGAAGGTTAATTAAAACATTTTCAAATGTGTGAATTTAATATTTGATATTATCATATAGCGATAATTCGATCGCTAGATAGTTGAACATTTTTTGATTATAGTAGAAAATCGTTTGATTATAGTTGAAAATTGTTCGATTTTAGTTGAAAATTGTTTGATTTCAGTTAAAAAATGTTCGATTTTAGTTGAAAATTGTTTATTATAGTTGAAAATTGTTTGATTATCGTTGAAAATTGTTTGATTTTAGTTGAAAATTGTTTGATTATAGTTGAAAATTGTTGAAAATTGTTTGATTATAGTTGAAAATAGTTGAAAATTGTTTGATTATAGTTGAAAATAGTTGAAAATTATTTGATTATAGTTGAAAATTGTTTGATTATAGTTGAAAATTGTTTAATTATAGTTGAAAATTGTTTAATTATAGTTGAAAATAGTTGACAATTGTTTGATTATAGTTGAAAATTATTTGATTATAGTTGAAAATTGTTTGATTATAGTTGAAAATTATTTGATTATAGTTGAAAATTGTTTGATTCTAGTTGAAAATTATTTGATTATAGTTGAAAATTGTTTGATTATAGTTGAAAATTGTTTGATTATAGTTGAAAATTGTTTGATTATAGTTGAAAATTGTTTGATTACAGTTGAAAATTGTTTGATTATAGTTGAAAATTGTTGAAAATTGTTTTATTTTAGTTGAAAATTTTTTTATTTTAGTTGAAAATTGTTTGATAACAGTTGAAAAATGTTTGATTATAGTTGAAAATTGTTTGATTTTAGTTGAAAATTGTTTGATTATAGTTGAAAATTGTTTAATTATAGTTGAAAATAGTTGAAAATTGTTTGATTATAGTTGAAAATTGTTTGAATACAGTCGAGCCTACTCATGCTATGCTAGCACCAATAATAAGGTGTATAGTTAGCGCACTTATCTTTTTGGCCTTTTCGGACGAATTCCGCCTGAAACATTCTTGGGATTTGTGGTGTTTTCACCTGGAGAAACTCCTCTCTGAACAACTGCTTCACAGTCACAGACGTGGGACGTTTTTATGACGAACACCCAGCAGTGATTCACTCCCGCCGTCGACTTAAAGACTCTTGGATGCATGAGCTCCTCCGTCACGCCGGAGCTTGTTCGCTCGTGAGTCTCGATGACTGAACCTCCGCCTTCAAGTGCCGACCTGCCCACGTATAGACATTAAATCATAGGTTGGGAAGAATCCATCCTCGTCCTCGTCATGCGATCGCCATCCCGGCTCTCGGAAGCGTCCGGGCTTGTCGGACCGGAGCCGGTTGCTCAAGTCGCCACTTACGCAAAAACCTCGGAACGGTTGCACTTATCATCGCGATTCATCCTCCTCTTGACGCCACTGTGGTGGAGGGTTGAGTGACGGATCAAGCCGATGGAATGTTGCTGGGAGTGTTGGGATTTCAATGAACCACCCACCGAGGGAAGCGAAGTGTATGATAGCATGAGCTCCTCGCTCTAGGGTTCACTGAGTCATGGTTTGCTTTAGCAAATGAAGCTCAAACACAGATAATTGCTCAAGAGATGAACGTCAGGACCTTCTTCAAATGACTCCTGGAGGTCCGTGTTCTGACCACTTTGACTAATCAAAGGTATCGTTCAAAACCAGGAGATCTATAACAAACCCCACCATTGGAATTTTGTTCTTTTTCAACAAAAAAAACAAGAAAATGGGCAATATTTGGTACAAATGGAGCGAGCTCTGACTCATGTGCTTTTCACATTGTTACCTCTGCCAAGGAGGTCACGTGACCGTTATGTTTATCAGTCTGTCTCTAAGAGGAAAAGCTCAAAATAAACATATTTAAGTAAAAAAATATGAAGAAAATTTGAATAATTTGGTGAACAGGTGGTTACAGTTTGGTGTTGTACAGCAGTTCCGTCTGGATCCAGGATGGTTTTGAAGGTTTCATTGTTTAATTTGGTGACTTCTGCTACTTAGATGCAGGTTAAGAAAGTTGCAAAATACTGGATTTTATAAAAAATAAGGTACATTCGAGTCGCTGAATGTACAATTGTCAGCCCTGTAACCCATTATTGTGACCCAACTATCTTGTTATGTGGACGAAACGAGATAGTTATGTCATCAAAATAACTATACTGTTATGTGGACGACACAAGATAGTTTTTTCATTATCATAACTATCTTGTTATGTGGACGCCACAAGATAGTTATGATGACGACATAACTATCTTGTTATGTGGATGACACAAGATAGTTACGATGACGACATAACTATCTTGTTATGTGGATGACACAAGATAGTTATGTCATCAAAATAACTATACTGTTATGTGGTAGACACAAAATAGTTTTTTCATTATCATAACTATCTTGTTATGTGGACGCCACAAGATAGTTATGATGACGACATAACTATCTTGTTATGTGGACGACACAAGATAGTTATGATGACGACATAACTATCTTGTTATGTGGACGACGTAAAAATAGTTATGATGACGACATAACTATCTTGTTATGTGGACGCCACAAGATAGTTATGATGACGACATAACTATCTTGTTATGTGGACGACACAAGATAGTTATGATGACGACATAACTATCTTGTTATGTGGACGACACAAGATAGTTATGATGACGACATAACTATCTTGTTATGTGGACGACGTAAAAATAGTTATGATGACGACATAACTATCTTGTTATGTGGACGCCACAAGATAGTTATGATGACGACATAACTATCTTGTTATGTGGACGACACAAGATAGTTACGATGACGACATAACTATCTTGTTATGTGGACGCCACAAGATAGTTATGATGACGACATAACTATCTTGTTATGTGAATGACACAAAATAGTTATGATGACGACATAACTATCTTGTTATGTGGATGACACAAAATAGTTATGATGACGACATAACTATCTTGTTTTGTGGACGACACAAGATAGTTATGATGACGACATAACTATCTTGTTATGTGAATGACACAAAATAGTTATGATGACGACATAACTATCTTGTTATGTGAATGACACAAAATAGTTATGATGACGACATAACTATCTTGTTATGTGGATGACACATGATAGTTATGATGATGACATAACTATCTTGTTATGTTGACTCAAACGGTGTGATTTGATTCAATGGTTAGTAAATTAAGTAATTTCCTATAATCATCAAAGATATTTTTTAATGATTATTGTTTTGTTTAGAAGCTCAGAAATCAGATCCAAGAGCACAATAGAGCGTTTCTTTATATACACCATAAATACACGATAGATAAAAAAGGCTGAATTTTGAGTTTTGGACTTTTCCGGACGTATCTTTGGAAACTAAAATTTGAGCCTGAATCCTTAGCAACACTTCAATAATGAGAAAAATGTTAGTTTTCTTGTGTGAAATTTGTTAAAAAAAATCCTGCTGGAAAAAAACAACATTTTTAACGAACAAAATGTCCATGTTGATCTTGTTGTGGGTTCATAGTTCATTTCAACTCAACTTTATTTAAAGTGTCAACGATGTCATATCTTTTAAGTAAGTTTAAATAACACTATACGAGATAATTATGTATAAAGTTTGAATAATACAAGGACAAACATCTTGTTAATGAGGATTAAATGATAGAAAAAACTGTCATCAAAGGAGATTTTTCGAAGTCAAAGTCACCAGCGACTGTTGAATGTTGGTCCTCGAGCTCGTCGGCGTCGACCCGCTGGGACGGCGAGTGTGTAGCAGTTAAATGTGTGTTTCCTCTTTATCCTCACACCTGTTATTGTCTTTGATTCACACACTGCCCTCTGGCCCTCTTTGTTTGCTGAGCCGCTTCCTAAACTCCTAATTAGCTCTTTCTCCATCGGATGTCAAGGATGTCAAGTCGAGCAGTTCTCGCCCCAGGATGTTGTTTCTAGTTATTCATTCAGTGGCTTCACTTCCATCAACCAGTGACTCAACCACTGGAGTCAGTTTCTGCCCGACAACCTCTGAAGTCTGTGATTTATTTACAACGTCTTCACATTCATGTTTGTTGAGGAAGAAAAGTGAGGATTTTATTGGCATTTTCTTTATTTACATATGAACCACAAACTCAAATGATCACATGATACTCATTATATTCAATTGACGGTGAAGATTGTTTGATTATAGTTGAAAATAGTTTGATTATAGTTTTAAATTGTTGGATTAAAGTTGAAAATTGTTTGATTATAGTTGTAAATTGTTGGATTAAAGTTGAAAATTGTTTGATTATAGTTAAAAATTGTTTGATTATAGTTGAAAATTGTTTGATTATAGTTGAACATTTTTGATTATAGTTGAAAATTGTTTGATTATAGTTGTAATTTGTTGGATTAAAGTTGAAAATTGTTGGATTATATTTGAAAATTGTTTGATTATAGTTGAAAATTGTTGGATTAAAGTTGAAAATTGTTTGATTTTAGTTGAAAATTGTTTGATTATAGTTGAACATTTTTGATTATAGTTGAAAATTGTTTGATTATAGTTGAACATTTTTGATTATAGTTGAAAATTGTTTGATTACAGTTGAAAATTGTTTGATTATAGTTGAAAATTGTCTGATTATAGTTGAAAATTGTTGGATTAAAGTTGAAAATTGTTTGATTATAGTTGAAAATTGTTTGATTATAGTTGAAAATTGTTGGATTAAAGTTGAAAATTGTTTGATTATAGTTGAAAATTGTTGGATTATAGCTGAAAATTGTTGTATTAAAGTTGACAATTGTTTGATTATAGTTGAAAATGGTTTGATTATAGTTGAAAATCGTTGTATTAAAGTTGACAATTGTTTGATTATAGTTGAAAATTGTTTGATTATAGTTGACAATTGTTTGATTAAAGTTGATTTTTTTTATTATAGTTAAAATATGTTTGATTATAGTTGAAAATAATTTGTTTATAGTTTTAAACTTTTTTTAAATTATAGTTGAAAATAGTTTGATTGAAGTAGAATTTTGTTAATTATAGTTGAAAACTTACAATGTACACAAAAATCAAGTGTCTGTTACAAAATGTAGGGTTATACGTGTATTAAAAGGTATAGTTATAAACTAGATGATAAATGTAAAGCCAGTGATGTGAAAGACACGTAGAGATAGAACCAAATATACAAACAAATAAACAAACACTCATCTTGAAACATTTGTTTTTCAGGCTCCATGGGTAACGTGCAGCTCAACGGCTCAGGCTCTCTGGACCTCAAAGATGGAGGATCGTTGCAGAGCAGCTACTGTGAAGACATGCCGGCCAAGAAGAGGTAAGAAAACGTCACTAGATCCAAACCCGGGAGGTTTTTACTTCTCTTGTTCCGTCTTTCTTTAGACGTGCTCGACTATTTTGGTTGTTTTGATGGTTTTTAACTGGTTGTTAAAGTTCTGTGAAGTTTAATTGGTCTAGTCTGTCGGGATTTAAAACGATTGTTAAAGTGTTTCCAAAACATCCAGTAGCTGTTTTTCCCTGATCGCGGATTCTTAAACTGCTACATGATAGTTCAATGAAGTATACACTGGCTTTTGTCGTGGCATTAGTGAGTACTTTTGAAGTTTTGTCGTGGCACTAGTAAGTATTTTTGAAGTTTTGTTGTGGTATTAGTGAGTATTTTTGAAGTTTTGTTGTGGCACTAGTAGGGATTTTTTAAGTTTTGTCGTGGCACTAGTAAGTATTTTTGAAGTTTTGTTGTGGCACTAGTAAGTATTTTTGAAGTTTTGTTGTGGCACTAGTAAGTATTTTTGAAGTTTTGTTGTGGCACTAGTAAGTATTTTTGAAGTTTTGTTGTGGCACTAGTGAGTATTTTTGACTGATGTTCATATGTCGTGGCACTAGTGAGTATTTTTTTAAGTTATGTCGTGGCACTAGTGAGTATTTTTTTAAGTTATGTCGTGGCACTAGTGAGTATTTTTTTAAGTTATGTCGTGGCACTAGTGAGTATTTTTTTAAGTTATGTCGTGGCACTAGTGAGTATTTTTTTAAGTTATGTCGTGGCACTAGTGAGTATTTTTTTCAAGTTTTGTCGTGGCACTAGTGAGTATTTTTTTCAAGTTTTGTCGTGGCACTAGTGAGTGTTTTTTAAAGATGCTTTCATGTCGTGGCACTAGTGAGTATTTTTTAAGTTATGTCGTGGCAATAGTGAGTATTTTTGAAGTTTTGTCGTGGCACCAATGAGTATTTATGAAATATGTTTGTATGTCGTGGCACTAGTGAGTATTTTTTAAGTTATGTCGTGGCACTAGTGAGTATTTTTTTTAAGTTTTGTCGTGGCACTAGTGAGTATTTTTTAAGTTATGTCGTGGCACTAGTGAGTATTTTTTTTAAGTTTTGTCGTGGCACTAGTGAGTATTTTTCAAGTTATGTCGTGGCACTAATGAGTATTTTTGAAAGATGTTCATGTGTCGTGGCACTAGTGAGTATTTTTGAAAGATGTTCATGTGTCGTGGCACTAGTGAGTATTTTTGAAGTTTTGTCGCGGCGCTAATGATTATTTTTTAAGTTTGTCGCAACATTAGTGAGTATTTTTGAAGTTTTGTCGTGGCACTAGTGAGTATTTTTTTCAAGTTTTGTCGTGGCACTAGTGAGTGTTTTTTAAAGATGCTTTCATGTCGTGGCACTAGTGAGTATTTTTTAAGTTATGTCGTGGCAATAGTGAGTATTTTTGAAGTTTTGTCGTGGCACCAATGAGTATTTATGAAATATGTTTGTATGTCGTGGCACTAGTGAGTATTTTTTAAGTTATGTCGTGGCACTAGTGAGTATTTTTTTTAAGTTTTGTCGTGGCACTAGTGAGTATTTTTTAAGTTATGTCGTGGCACTAGTGAGTATTTTTTTTAAGTTTTGTCGTGGCACTAGTGAGTATTTTTCAAGTTATGTCGTGGCACTAATGAGTATTTTTGAAAGATGTTCATGTGTCGTGGCACTAGTGAGTATTTTTGAAAGATGTTCATGTGTCGTGGCACTAGTGAGTATTTTTGAAGTTTTGTCGCGGCGCTAATGATTATTTTTTAAGTTTGTCGCAACATTAGTGAGTATTTTTGAAGTTTTGTCGTGGCACAAGTTAGTATTTTTGAAAGATGTTCATGTGTTGCGGCTCCCATTTTCTACATATGTATATTACTCCCACTTTGACTGTTGGTATCACAATACACTCGACTAAAAAAGGACCAAAAACTGATCCTGAACCAGCAACCTTCTCGCTGTGAGGCCGGCTGTCAATCAAATCTAAAAAAAAGAACCTCTCTGACCTGTCGGTTCGCGGATCAAACTGTCGGCTCTGGTTTGTTTGTGTGAAAAGAATCTGTCGCTTTTGATCCAGTGAGTAAAAGAAGCATTTTAGGTGTTTTTTTCTACACAAACACGTAAAGTCGTAAATGATTGACTTTGTGATTCACAGGATTATGACTTAAATTGATTAAAATGTCTATTTTTGGATGAAAAGACCTTGAAAAAACATGTCTTTCATTCAAAGATGAGGAAAGATGTGAAAGTTAACTAGAGGCGTGTTTTTTTAAGAATCTGTTGATACAATCATGATACAGTGGTAACGATATATATACTGATACTGTAGTAACAAGTATATATGTGTAGTATTGTCCAGTACTTGACTCTGTTGTTGTGATACTGTAGTAACAAGTATATATGTGTAGTATTGTCCAGTACTTGACTCTGGTGTTGTGATACTGTAGTAACAAGTATATATGTGTAGTATTGTCCAGTACTTGACTCTGGTGTTGTGATACTGTAGTAACAAGTATATATGTGTAGTATTGTCCAGTACTTGACTCTGGTGTTGTGATAGTGTAGTAACAAGTATATATGTGTAGTATTGTCCAGTACTTGACTCTGGTGTTGTGATAGTGTAGTAACAAGTATATATGTGTAGTATTGTCCAGTACTTGATTCTGGTGTTGTGATACTTTAGTAAAAAGTATATATGTGTAGTATTGTCCAGTACTTGACTCTGGTGTTGTGATACTGTAGTAACAAGTATATATGTGTAGTATTGTCCAGTACTTGACTCTGGTGTTGTGATACTGTAGTAACAAGTATATATGTGTAGTATTGTCCAGTACTTGACTCTGGTGTTGTGATAGTGTAGTAACAAGTATATATGTGTAGTATTGTCCAGTACTTGACTCTGGTGTTGTGATAGTGTAGTAACAAGTATATATGTGTAGTATTGTCCAGTACTTGATTCTGGTGTTGTGATACTTTAGTAAAAAGTATATATGTGTAGTATTGTCCAGTACTTGACTCTGGTGTTGTGATACTGTAGTAACAAGTATATATGTGTAGTATTGTCCAGTACTTGACTCTGGTGTTGTGATACTGTAGTAACAAGTATATATGTGTAGTATTGTCCAGTACTTGACTCTGGTGTTGTGATACTGTAGTAACAAGTATATATGTGTAGTATTGTCCAGTACTTGACTCTGGTGTTGTAGTATTTACAGACCACATGACTCTTGACGAAGTCGTAACTGCTTTCATTTGTTTTCAAACCAAAATATGTCCAAACATCAGCTTTAAAATCTGCTGGAGTCACTGTATCCTCTCGTCCTCAGTCATCACCAGGAACGTAATAGCAAAATTCTGTTGGTACAATACGTATCGCTATACAGAGACAGCGATACAATAGATTTTGATACTGTAGTAACAAGTATTTATTTGTAGTATTGTCCAGTACTTGACTCTGGTGTTGTAGTATTTACAGACCACATGACTCTTGATGAAGTCGTAACTGCTTTCATTTGTTTTTCAAACCAAAATATATCAAAACATCAGCTTTAAAAAGCTGCTGGAGTCACTGTATCCTCTCGCCCTCAGTCACCTCTGTATCCTCTCGTCCTCAGTCACCTCTGTATCCTCTCGTCCTCAGTCCTCACCGGGATCTGGCAGCATTTCATTCACGTAATGAATGCCATACCAAACAAACACAGTTAATAAATGCATGTTAGTTGTAAATAAAAATGAAAATGATTATATTTTAAATAAACCTCTGGGGTCTAACTTCAGGTGAATCTCCAAATTCAAGACGTCATGACTGGATGTTACAGTGAAAAAGCTTCTTTTGAAAACCTTATTAAAGATGTTAATCCTCTGGTGTCGTGTTTGTATTCATGGCTCTGGGGCGACTGGGCTCAGCAGGTGTGAGCAGAGGTTCTTGTTTTGTTCTGGCCTTGAAAGCATCAGGAGAGCGAAGGGGGAGGAGTCGGGGGTCCGGGGTCTGGGGGGCCGACAGATGTCCCTCTGTAATGACCCTCCTTTCACCGCCGCGACACCTGCCCGGGGTCTCCCAGAGAAACCTCGGGTTCACCTGATATCGGTCGCACACGTCGTGAACCTGAACCGAGGAAGTTCTTCGAGAACTTTTGAAGGGAATTCGTTTCTGAAAACAGACGGAAACGAGCGCCGACGGCAGGAGGCATGGATTTACAAATGTGTCTTCAAGTGTCTTCTGGGATGAAAGCAAACCACAGACTCTGGTGGACGAGTCGAGCTGCAGCTCAGGGAGAGAAAGTCAAGCTTCGAGGGAAATACTGGTGTTTGGAGGAACATTAGTTTTGTAGTTTTATTTGTAAGTTTATGTACATGATCGTAAAAGAAGAAGTAACACATGACTATAGATTTTAGTTGAAAATTATTAGATTCAAGTTGAAAATTGTTTGATTAAAGATGAAAATTGTTTGATTATAGTTGAAAATTGTTTGATTAAAGTTGAAAATTGTTTGATTATAGATGAAAATTGTTTGATTATAGTTGAAAATTGTTTGATTACAGTTGAAAATTGTTTGATTATAGTTGAAATTGTTTGATTATAGTTGAAAATTGTTGGATTATAGTTGAAATTGTTTGATTATAGTTGAAAATGGTTTGATTATAGTTGAAATTGTTTGATTATAGTTGAAAATTGTTTGATTATAGTTGAAAATTGTTTGATTATAGTTGAAAATTGTTTGATTATAGTTGAAATTGTTTGATTATAGTTGAAAATTGTTTGATTATAGTTGAAAATTGTTTGATTATAGTTGAAAATGGTTTGATTATAGTTGAAAATTGTTTGATTATAGTTGAAATTGTTTGATTATAGTTGAAAATGGTTTGATTATAGTTGAAATTGTTTGATTATAGTTGAAAATTGTTTGATTATAGTTGAAATTGTTTGATTATAGTTGAAAATTGTTGGATTATAGTTGAAAATTGTTTGATTAAAGTTGAAAATTGTTTGATTATAGTTGAAATTGTTTGATTACAGTTGAAAATTGTTTGATTATAGTTGAAAATTGTTTGATTCTAGTTGAAAATTGTTTGATTATAGTTGAAAATTGTTGGATTATAGTTGAAAATTGTTTGATTAAAGTTGAAAATTGTTTGATTATAGTTGAAATTGTTTGATTACAGTTGAAAATTGTTTGATTATAGTTGAAAATTGTTTGATTCTAGTTGAAAATTGTTTGATTATAGTTGAAAATTGTTGGATTATAGTTGAAAATTGTTTGATTAAAGTTGAAAATTGTTTGATTATAGTTGAAATTGTTTGATTACAGTTGAAAATTGTTGGATTTTAGTTGAAAATTGTTTGATTCTAGTTGAAAATTGTTTGATTATAGTTGAAAATTGTTTGATTATAGTTGAAAATTGTTTGATTATAATTGAAAATGGTTTGATTCCAAGTGTACAATAGTTATAACGTTGACTACTGTCACAGTCATATAGTGTTTTCTCTACATTATTGTTTTCTCAGCAGGTGACGCTCACAATAACAAGCTTCACTCAAACATCTCTCAAGGCCTGAAATAAGTCGATGATCAAGATTTAAAACCACCTCCTGCAGTGAAGAGCGTCTCAGGGAGAAGATCATCACAAGTTCCTGTGCTTTCAAGGCAGGAACTGACCCTGTGTGTGTTTTATCTTAAAATCTATCACAGAAAAACAAACCGTGGAAAGAACTCAGCGAGCAAATGAGACACATTTTATTTCTCTCTCCTGGTCGAGGTCGGAACGTTCATTAGTTCACAAATTCACTCACGGAAGGATGGAAGCGCCGAGAAGCTTTCCAGCCGATGCTGCCGTCGCCGCCAGATCCTTGGCAGCGACTCTCGTCCTCCGAAAAAAACACAAAAAAAACGTGTGTTTTTGCGCCGACCGAGTGACGGACGACTGGAGTGCCCTGGCAGGAGCCGGCGCCCCACAAAACGAGACGACACCGGGGAGCTCTTACACCTGGCACCGGCCGGGGAGGAGAGCTGCCTCCCTTCCTGGCAGAGGAGGACGACAAAAAAAACGAGAGGATGAAGGGATGGAGGGAGTGGAGGAGGAGGAGTCGCGGAGGGAGACGAAAAGCAGAGACAGAAGGACAGGTGCGAGTGATTTTTGGCAGGAAGCGCCTCCTTTAGAAGTCTTTGAGATCCGAGCCGTGTTTGCCTTCCCATGCTCCGGGAATATGGACGCGCCAGGTCACTGTAAACCAACCTCTACCGTCAGTGGGGAACCTGTACCACTGACCTACTTAAAGTACTGCAGTCGATGTAGTATTACTTCAATCCTTTGTTTACCCTCGATATTATACATTTTTATAAATTTAGCTGAAGCTGTATCGCTTCCTTTATTGGTTGTTTAAAGAGAACACACTCATGGGTTTTGGTGTGTATTATACAGGGTCAACGATTCAGTGTATTGTGATAGTGTAGTAACAGGGATTTATTTGTAGTATTGTCGAGTACTTGACTCTGGTGTTGTAGTATTTACAGACCACATGACTCTTGACGAAGTCGTAACTGCTTTCATTTGTTTTCAAACCAAAATATGTCCAAACATCAGCTTTTAAAGCTGCTGGAGTCACTGTATCCTCTCGTCCTCAGTCATCTACAGGATCTTGCAGGATTTCATTCCTTCTTTAGCTGATACCATACGTATAACGATACAAGAGCAACGATACTGTGTATTACGATGTATAACAATACATTGTGATAGTGTAGTAACAAGTATATATGTGTAGTATTGTCCAGTACTTGACTCTGGTGTTGTGATAGTGTAGTAACAAGTATATATGTGTAGTATTGTCCAGTACTTGACTCTGGTGTTGTGATACTGTAGTAACAAGTATATATGTGTAGTATTGTCCAGTACTTGACTCTGGTGTTGTGATAGTGTAGTAACAAGTATATATGTGTAGTATTGTCCAGTACTTAACTCTGGTGTTGTGATACCGTAGTAACAAGTATATATGTGTAGTATTGTCCAGTACTTGACTCTGGTGTTGTGATAGTGTAGTAACAAGTATATATGTGTACTATTGTCCAGTACTTGACTCTGGTGTTGTAGTATTTTCAGACCACATGACTCTTGACGAAGTCGTAACTGCTTTCATTTGTTTTCAAACCAAAATATGTCCAAACATCAGCTTTAAAAGCTGCTGGACTCACTGTATCCTCTTGTCCTCAGTCATAACCAGGATCTCGCGGGATTTCATTGTTCATGTCATCTCTCTCTCTCTCTCTCTCTCTCTCTCTCCCTCTTTCTCCCTCTCTCCTGTGAAGCACAAATGGTGATACACTAACACACAGTAACACACAGTAACACACACTAACACACACTAACACACAGTAACACACACTAACACACAGTAACACACACTAACACACAGTAACACACACTAACACACACTAACACACAGTAACACACACTAACACACAGTAACACACAGTAACACACACTAACACACAGTAACACACACTAACACACAGTAACACACACTAACACACACTAACACACAGTAACACACACTAACACACACTAACACACAGTAACACACACTAACACACAGTAACACACACTAACACACACTAACACACCCAGAAATACATCTAAAAAGAACACCATGACATTTCATCTTATGGGGCCACAGTATCTACTGAGCGATTCTTGAGGGCCTCAGAGTCGCCTTCAGAGACATGATATGATCTTCCAGTGTTTGTCGTCTGTTGCTGAGAACCTCGTGGACTAAAGACTCTGAGATACCAGGTTTACTTCCTCCTGGAACCTTCTGTGAATCGCATTGAAATACAGGGAGAAAGGCCAGAGGTCAGAGGTCATAGAGAGAGAGAGAGAGAGAGTGAATGATGCAACAGAAGGTGAAGGAGGACTGAAAAAAAAAAAATAAAAAAAGTTTCTTATCTCAGTGCAGAAGAAGAAGGAGTTGTGGGCAGTGGGTTGTGTGTCATGAAGTGTGATTGTGCAACTCTGGGGTGTGTCTGAGCCGGATCACCTCCAGCACCAGGTCACGACCCCGAGTCCTCCCAGCATTGAAGATCTCTGATTTAGACGAACAGAATCTGCCTTTTTATCAGACTGACGTATGGCTACACGATGTATCGGAAAAATGTAATTCAAGATTGCTTAAATGTTTACTTCGACCAATCAGTGTCTCGTTCTGTGAAGTTGTCAATTTGTACTTCTATGTCTCGTTGTTGTTTACGTCTCCGTCCGTCTGTGAACTGTGCGGCGCAACTTGTTAGGCTCGGTTGCTACGGCGATGCGTCTTGCCGGCGCTGACTTAGCTCAGTATATCCACGGAAGTAATACTAACTTGTGATCTAGTCAAACACTAGTGATCCAGTCACTCGTCTCTTTCAACCTCCTTTGTTAAAGCAACATATTGTAAGAACTTTTCATCTCGTCTCAGTTGTTTTCTTATAAGATCGTGAACTTCCAAACAAACCTGTCCGTCTTCACCGTATGCTAACGAGCTAAGTTGTTAGCGTCATTTATAAAGTGTTACGTGTGCGTGTACAAGGATTTATTATTGATTTGGTGATATCGCGACGCGCCGGTGGCTCCTCTCTGAGGTCGCTGAGTTCAGCGGGAAAACGATGCAAGTCCCGCGAGACTGAGCGTTATAAGAGATATTTTTCTACGATCGTGTCGACACCGAAGCGTTGAAATAAACGACCTCCACCACAGTACTCACAGCAGATTATTTTAAATATAACAGCACTAAATTCAGCTGTTACTCACACGTTAAAACTTGATCAGAAACATAAAAATGTCTTCCCATGACATTATTTACGTGAGAAAACAGCGTCCACCATCTTTAGTCGTGTTTAATTTCAACAAAACTGCTTTATTTTATATTCATTATACAGTATAAAATACAGACGTTTGGTGTAAAGTGCAATTTATACCTGTTTATTACTGTATTGTTGTGTTTATTCCCTCTTGCAAATGTCACGTTGTATCTTTCAATGTGGAGGAAACTACGTGAAAACTTTAACTGAGTGAGATAAACAGTCGTTGTGGGCGGGGCTTCAACAGACGCCCTTATAGGGACTTATCTGACCGTCAGAGTAAAACATCGTTCCTGATAAAATCCTTTGAGAATCAGAAACTACTAATTGATCGTGAGATGAAGTTTGAGATCTTTTAACTTCAGACGTTAACACAAAGTTGAAAATACCTGCTTGTTTGGATGTTTGTCACATGATCGTTTACGCGTCGCATGATTGGCTGAGAGTACGATCACGTAGCTCGGTGCTCGTTTGGTTTTGTCTGTTGGCACAAGTTAATGTTAGGATTTCTTAATATTGAACTTAAAAAGCTCAAAATGTATTTATTTATTATTGAATTTGAAAGGCTTCAAATTAAACAATATTGAATCAAGAAAATCTATTATTCAGGGTTATTTGAATTTTTGAATTTCATTATTCAATAAAAAATATTGCAACCTTATCCATATTTTGATGGCATTGATGTACTTTAAAAGTGTTTGTGAAGAAATCAGCTCGTACTTTGTTTCCAGGACTAAAATGTGTTTTTTAATATTGAGTTTAAAAATCTCAAAATGTTATATTATTTAATTTTAAAGGCTATAATTTAAACAATATTGAATCTGGATAATGTATTTTTGAATTATTTAAATTAAAATATCAAACTAAATGTCTGAAAAATGATGTTATTCATTTTGAAATATTTTGCTGGCACTGATGTACTTTAATAGTTTTTGTGAAAAAAATCAGCTCGTACTTTATTTCCAGAACTAAAATGTGTGTTTGATTTGTTATGTTTTTTTTTGCTAATAAATAAATAAAAAGCTTATTTTAAGTTACCACTTACTTGTATTTATGGTTTTCTTCCAATATTTCCAGCTGCTCTTCATCTGTTCTGGCAGTTGTTGTGTATTTTCCTGCAGAAATGAAGCCGTTAAAGTGTTTGATGTGACAAGAGACGAATGTTTTCTTGTTCTGTTTGGATCTTATCGCGACGGATCTCAAACACCACCGCGTTTATTCACTGGATTTATCTTTATTTGTCGTCCACAAATACATATTGTGTCTACGTTTGTTTGTCTTTATGATACGAAGCAGATTTGTGTTGTTTTTTTAGCCGCGACGTTCATTAACGCCTGTTTGTCGAGCGGCTCGTGTTGAATTAAGGTGCAGCCAGAGGTCAGAGGTCACCGGGTGAGAGTTCAGCGGAGTTAGAGAGGAGCTGAATCATCGGTTCGGACTTTTAACTGCAAACAAAGAGGCTTTTGTTGTTTGTTTTCTTTCTTTTAATTCAGCGAAAAGTTGCAGCGATGATGGAGAGAAACCCAACAATCGTGTTAATATTCATGTATTCACGAGCGAAGCCTGATCCGGTGTCGAGATGCGTCTCCGCCTATCTGAGCGTCCACGCTCGCCCGCTTTCATTCACACACCAGGCCAAGGTTATATTTAAATACACACACCAGCCGCCGCTTAATCTCTAATCTGCACATAAATCCTGGATTTATTGTGATTTTTTTCCCCTCCGAGCGTTATCTGCGGGACACGCCCCCCCGGAACACATCTCGTCCAATGGGCTCGCGGGGAAAATCCCAATCAAGTGACGCTCGTGAACACTTTTGACTTCATCGAATCACGGGTTCATCCGAGTGTGTAGTCAGTGTGCGTTTGTGTCCCGGGGGGAGGTCACGGGGTCACCGGGCGACAGCGCCACAAAGTCTCTCTCTCCTCGACGATGCCGACAGAAAAGCAATAAACACGACGAGTGAAGAGCGCACACCTCAGTGTGTACACACACACACACACACACACACACACACACACACACACACACACACACACACACACACACATGCAGGAGATTTAGAACTCTGGTGTGTGGAGGAATTGTTGTCGTTTTTAAATCAAAAAGTGATGGTAGTGTCATGAAGCGTTGCAGTCTGGGAAATATTTTTGTACTTATTTTGTGTTTCCATAGTTTAGAGAATGTAACGATAGTTTAAAACTATAGGTTTGATATTTATCTTTATATTTGGACATCATAGGGGCCTGAGAGAGCAGATACCTTTACTGCATAGTAGGGGCCCTGAGAGTGCGACTGGAGGGGCCTCAGATTGCAGCTGTGCAACCACTGACTGTTTTGCTTTATTTATTAATTTCAATGAAAATGGAATTTGAACTAAGTTTAATGTTTTGCCTCAATTCTATTCCTTTTTTTAATAGTACAACATTTTTTTTGAATAATTGAATTCAATAATTAGCATATTGTAAGGTTATTTGTTGTACTTTTTAATAATTGATTTTAAAAAACGTAATATTTACCCTTTTTTTAATATTCTAATTCCAATAATGCAAATTATGAACTTACTTACTTATATATTTAATTTAATTTTGATATATATATATATATTCTTTGAATATATATTATTAGATTCTTAGAAATGTATATGTATTTCTAAATTCTATTTTTAATTCGTAGTCTTTCTCGGGACTTTGACGAAAAAAGAACAATCTGTATTATACATATTTATTTATATATTTAAAACGTTTTAAATATATAAATAAATACATATTATACATATTTATTTATATATTTGAAACGTTTTAAATGCAAAAATATGTTTTTATCAATGAATGTATTAGAAAAAAAAAGTTTATGGCTATTCAATAAAATATTAAAAATATGTCAAATTATAACAGAGTTATCTGACACTTTAAGTGTTTAAATAGTTTAAATAACACTTTATTAGAGAGAAAAAGATCACAGTGAGCGACAGTGTCTTTCGAACAGGCAGAAACCTCGAGCAGAACGAGACTCTGTGAGACCAGTCTCTCGACTGGGAGACAAACGGGAAGAAAACTTCGACATGTTGCTGAGCTTTAAAGAAACTGAAGCGACTCGACAGATTCTTCTGCTCAAACCCTGATGAGACGCCGGTGACGTCGAACCTCTGCATCTAAACATCTTCTTCCGTCTGTTAGCAACGTAAACACGTATGTTCAGTCGATCACATGTCGTCGCTGCACACGCACACGCCAACGTCTCGCAGCTGCAGCGAGGTTTTTATTTTTTTATCATCAGGACCATGTGGGCCGTCTGGAGCCAATTAATGCGGCCCCTGAGGTCCAGACCCCGGATCAGTGCCGCTCGCCCGACACCATAACCTTTACCAGGAGAGAGAGCGTCGGCTCGTGGTTCAGCTACTACCGCGTTAGCTAGCAGTACTTTACGCTTATTTACAAACAACTACACAACTAAACCTACATCTAGATGTCACTCATTTCTGCTCTTATCGTACGTAATTCAGTGTCATCATAATATTCATTAGATTATATGTATTTGACGTTTGAAATGTTAAAACTTACAACATTTATTTATTGAAATGTTGTTTTTTCCTTTACATACATAATAATTGAATCAATCATTTTTATATTGAGACGTTAATTAAGTTTTTATTGAATACTTATATTCGAAGATTTGTATCTAGAAAGGTGGAATATTTCACAATATATATGTTTATATATATATAAAAAAAATGTTTTGAATACAAATACAATGATTAGAAAGTGTAGCTCGGTTTGTATGGTCTGGTCGTACTATTATACTAACATTTTATACTAAATTTAAAAGGCTATAAATTAAAAAATAAATCTGTCTTAAAACGTATATATTTTTAAATAATTGGAATATGAACATTAAACTCTATGGGTTAAAAAATATTTTCACAATATAGAAAAAAAAGCTTTGAATTTACAAATTATTGAAATAAATTATTGAATAAAAATCCGATTAATACTTTTAATATACGAATCATTGAAAATGCTTAAAACTACGTCAAGAACATTTAAATCAAAATAATTAAAAAAAAACATCAATAGCATTTAAATAAAAATCATCAAAAAAATACATCAAGAACATTTAAATCTAAAAAAAAAAAAAAAAATCATCAAGAACATTTAAATAAAGATAATCAAAAAAATACATCAAGAAAATTTAAATGAAAACAATCACAAAAAACATCAAGAATATTTAAATAAAAATAATAAAAAAAATACATCATGAACATTTAATTGAAAATGCAACATTCAATCCACCGGCGACGCTGATCTACTTCCACGTGTGCGTCTGCTAACTGTACTTGTAAATGGATGCTATCAATTAGGATCCATTAACGGTTCATTCTCTGGCATCGGTCGACGCCATATCTTCCTTCACGGGACGCAGCGAGCGCCGCGAGCGAGAGCGTCTGGCAAACGTCCGCCGGACGACACGCCGGCCGCGGCTCCGGTTGCACTCTGGAGCGTTTTTCACCGATATCAGGTTGCGGTTACGCAGCAAAGGTCTGAAACCGGAGCGCGTGGCGAGCGCCGCGGCTAACAGCTGCCACGCTAATGACCGGGGACGCCGTGGTGTGTGTGAGACGCTCCGTCTACGAGACTTCCAGCGGTCCGGAGACAAATATACCCCAGTGATGCATCGTGTTGAACGGAGGCTTTTACAGCCGATGGTATTTGTCTTGAAATCATGATGATTTTGATTCTTTGAACTATAAAGACGTCACTGTTTCAGATAAAAGTAAGTATTATTGTTGCCTTGTTACCAGCTATTGGCAGTTGCGCTATTTAAACACTAGAGGGTTCGGTCTCCATTCAAACACCTCCTAATCCCATTACAGCAAAGCCCTTCCAGTAGTTATCAGACAAAATGATTTGTTCTTGAAGACTCGACTTGAAATACTGCATTATATTCAGTATAACAGATCAAATATCTTAAAGTACCGTATTTTTTAGACTATAAGGTGCATTAAAATTGCAACGTTTTCTCCAAAAATTATAATACGTCTTAAAAGTCTTGAAGTATGAATTCTGGTTTTACTTAACTTGAACCATATTATTGGCACTAAAAAACTACAAAGCAGTACAGAAAGTCACTAAAATATTACTCAGCAAGTAATGCAGTACTACAGAACTTAGTCTAGAACACATTTTTTTAATTTTGTAATTTAGTTTAAAACGTTTACAAGTACAATAAACACTTATGTATGAATACAATTGTTGTCGTGTGAGTCGTCGTTTTTAGTGAAATTCTAAAAACTTTATTGACACCTCAGTCTTAACGTCTTGAGGCCCGCATCACATGACCGAAACACTCACGCCTCATTGGTCGATCGGCATGTGTATATTCAAGATTCAAGATTCAAGTTTCAAAGCGTTTATTGTCATAGGTACTACGTACCATGAAATTCTTACTTTGTACCCCCAACAAAAGTGCACAGTAAAAATAAACATATATATATCTATATATATACATACATATATAAATAACTATATATACATTGGAAAGAATAAAAATCTAAAAAAAAAACAGAGCAACAAAAGTACAAGTAGTATGTAGATTTTTCTCTTATGGTTTGATATTTGTGTAACGTTGACAACCCTAATGACGACAATAAGAGTAAAAATGTATATCAATAGTATCGGGAATAAAAGTATATTGATATCTTCTTACACCCCTACAGACCACAGACAGTCTGTTGTCCGGTTCAATCCCGAGCTCCAAGCCCACTCTCCTCTCACCGCCATCATCCTGTTCCTCTCATCTTATTCACCCTTTCATCCGACTTTGTTGTCTTTCCATCGAGTCTCCGGCTGACGATTGAAAGCGTAAAGTAATCGCGGCCGCGGCGTAATGTCAGATATTACCGCCGTCCTTTGAAGACGGGGATGGTTTGCGGGACGAGGCAGGAAGGAATGGATGAAAGGAGGATTAGAAAGAGATGAATGGAGATATCCTGTTGCCATTTTTTTTTTTTCCTCTCCCTCCGTCCTCGTCGTCTCCTGCAATCACAGCAATCAGTGCGATGTTCATGTGTGTCGTCCGGTGGCTCCAGGTTGTAACCTATAGCTCCAGGGACACCATGTTCTCGTCCTGGTCCAGAGAGACGTCGTCGTCCTCCGGGCGGACGGATGACTCGTGTTACAGCTCGACTCTCTGCACTCGCAGAGGATTTGTCTCTAAAGACGCCGTCTTTTCTTGAAGGCGTTTAATGAACAACTGATGTTCCGTCGCCATAAACACTCGGCAACTTTTGAACGTCTTTGTACGAGAGGCTGAGATAAAGAGATCGTTAGATCTACTCCCGAGTCTCCTCTAGTGCCACATCTGATGATGGTCTGTCATTGTAACTTCAGCGTTTAACTGTGTGACTCTGGTCCCTTCACTCTCAAACAAAACCTTCAGATACAAGTCCATAATTCACCTTTAAAGCTATGATATTTCAGCTCATAGATTCGTTTGTTTTTTAATACACTAAGGGTGTGTATCGTCAAGAATCTCACGATAATATATATTGCAATACTGTAGTAACGAGGATATATTGTCGAGTACTTGACTCTGGTGTTGTAGTATTTTCAGACCACATGACTCTTGACGAAGTCGTAACTGCTTTCATTTGTTTTCAAACCAAAATATGTCCAAACATCAGCTTTAAAAGCTGCTAGAGTCGACTGTATCCTCTCGTCCTCAGTCATCTACGGAATCTCACAGAATTTTATTTTCTGTTTAGATTCAAAGGCAAAAATCTGTTGATACAATATCTATCACGATACAGCGTCAACGATATGATATATAGTGATACTGTAGTAACAAGTATATATGTGTAGTATTGTCGAGTACATGACTCTGGTGTTGTAGTATTTACAGACCACATGACTCTTGTCGAAATCGTAACTGCTTTAATTTTTAGACCAAAATTTTTAAACCAAAATACGTCCAAACATCAGCTTTTAAAAGCTGCTGGAGTTGACTGTATCCTCTCGTCCTCAGTTATCGCTGGGTTCTCTCAGGATTTGTCTCTAAAGACGCCGTCTTTTCTTAAAGGCGTTTAATGAACAACTGATGTTCCGTCGCCGTTAAAATGTCGCCCGGTTTTAATTGGTGGGCGGACGCCTCGGCTCGACTCGTGTTAGCGACTCTCCGTGAGTTTGTTCCAGATGTTTGGACAAATGATTCCCAGCCACTGTGAAGCAGAACATGAGGAAAGATTGTTTGAAACGTTTTATGAGTGAAATATCTTGACATTTTTTGGGATTGACTGTTGATTTTATTTGAGATGGTTTGTGGCAGTTTAATGACAAGAAACATCACTTTGATCCCAGAATTCTTCCTTCAAAGTCAGAACTATCACTTTAAAGTGAGTCTCTTTATAATTGTTGACCTCATTAAAGTCTGAATTCTTCTTCTAATCGCACATTTTTTCAATGTCAGTCAAGAACTCTGGGAAAAAAAAGGAATGTGCACAGTGAGAAAATCAAGTTCTACTTCCTGGTGTTCCGCCCTCTAATCCAGCTTCGCCATTGGTTTATCCTCGCCTCGGTTAGAGGGCTTTGCACCAATCGTAGAACCTGAAGTTATGAAGCCAGTAACTCGGGGGTTTTTGTGAGTTAAGTTAAGATAATCGGAGAACAACCTTAGAACCCAACTGATCGATAAATTCAACCGCTCGACCTGTTAGTGAATATATTGTCAATATGATGCATTCAAGTAACATTTTTCCTTTAAGCTTATCTGAAGATTCTCTCATTTGAATCTGAATTTAACGTGGAGATATGATCATTAATTCAATGTTCTATAGTCACCTTTATAGTTACAGTTCTACAGCATTGAAACAGGAATAAAACGTCCCATGAAAATGTATAAACACACTTTTAATAGTTGATAATTGCATTTTTTCGATAAGTAAATATGATTTTAAAGGAAACGTATTTGATACATATTTGATACTAGAGTTCTAAAAGATTTGGTCGCCTTGATTGAGTTTCAAACCCCTGATCTAAGCTTCCAGACCTTCTTTACTGGCAGCCATTGAACGTGAAAAGTACCAAAAGAAATGTTTCACCTTCTGTGCGAATCCATTGCTTTGGACCAAAACAAGCATCGGTTCGAAACAGGAAGTGACAAAACAATAAAACGATGTTTGAAAATTCTATTACGTTAAAAACCTTTCGCTACCTTACGATGATTTAAAGTTTGAATCAAGCATGAGTCATGTGTTATCGGGGCCACTAAGAAAGACAAAAACAATTTGTCTAAAATGTGTTTTTGTTTTGACTAAAATATGGTAATTTCTTCAAAGTAAAAGTAGTTTTTGACTCTAGTTTATTTAAAAAATGAACCTAAAAATTAGTGAAACACAAACTCTATACAATTGATTTTACTTATTTATATATTTTTACTGTTTTTCTCTGAAGGTCAGTCCATGAATACGACGCCGACATAAATTCGCTCCCTGGTGCATAAAACGTTTGAGGACATTTAAAAGACTTCAACACCATTAAAGTAGTAGCAACACGTCCTCTCGACTTGATTGACAGCCTTGTTGTTTTCACGTCTTCTCTCCGGGATCCTGGAGCCAGAGACACAATCAACAAATTCAGGGAGAATCTGGATGAATCTTTTGTCATCGTTTCCTGGACAACACAAGCGTTTTTTTTCTCTCTGTCCCGGTGCTGCCGCGAAAACGAAAAGGTGTCGCAGATAATTGCACGTCGGTGAAGTTTCAAGGCTCACTTCCTGCCAAAGCGCCGTCAACGAGGCTTTTAATGACGGCGTGTAGTTGCAGGTTTGCACGTGGATGATGCACGTATTAGCGCGATTATAAGGATATTACCTGTAGCCTCAGATTACGCCGATACGAGGAACCCGAGGCGCGTCTGAAGATGCTCGGCTCGACCGTCTAGACAGGATGTAGTAAGAACACGGCTTTATTGGCTCATCTATCTCTGTCCTCGTTGCTCGCAGAGTTTGCTTTTTTTTCGTGGCGTTAATTCCCCCTTTTTCTCTCGCTCGCTGAAACGCAGTTAAATAGGATCCCGTTCATCTGCGGCAATAAAACTATCCCGGGTTTAGCTTTTCCAAAGAGGCTTTTATGAGGAGCTCAGCTTTCTTCTCTGCTTACTATTTAGGAAGTTTTCACAGCGAAGCCTAATCTGCGTGCCCCCCACCAGCCCCCCCTCCCTCTGCTCACATATTAAATTGCAGGAAATTGAATTCGTCGTAGAGACACGTCTGTGTTGCTGCACTTTTGATCCAGATATTAGCGTCGCTGCCTCTTAGATGAGCCGCTCAAGTGTCACCGTTTCAGTGCAACTTTTGAATGTTTTTACGAGGCTGAGATAAAGAGATCGTTAGATCTACTCCGAGTCTCCTCTAGTGCCACATCTGATGATGGTCTGTCAATGTAAATTTAATGTTTAAAGGGCTGTGACTCTGGTCCCTTCACTCTCAAACAAAACCTTCAGATACAAGTCCATAATTCACCTTTAAAGCTGTGATATTTCAGCTCATAGATTCGTTTGTTTTTGTATAAGTTAAGGGTGCGTATTGTCAAGAATCTGACGATAATATATATTGCAATACCGAGTAACGAGGATATATTGTCCAGTACTTGACTCTGGTGTTGTAGTATTTACAGACCACATGACTCTTGATGAAGTCGTAACTGCTTTCATTTGTTTTCAAACCAAAATATGTCCAAACATCAGCTTTTAAAGCTGCTGGAGTCACTGTATCCTCTCGTCCTCAGTCATCACCGGAATGTCACGGAATTTTATTTTCTGTTTAGATTCAAAGGACCTGATATCAAAAATCTGTTGATACACTACGTATCACGATACAGCGTCAACGATACAATATATATTGATACTGTAGTAACAAGGATATATGTGTAGTATTGTCCAGTACTTGACTCTGGTGTTGTGATAGTGTAGTAACAAGTATATATGTGTAGTATTGTCCAGTACTTGACTCTGGTGTTGTAGTATTTACAGACCACATGACTCTTGACGAAGTCGTAACTGCTTTCATTTGTTTTCAAACCAAAATATGTCCAAACATCAGCTTTAAAAGCTGCTGGACTCACTGTATCCTCTCGTCCTCAGTCATAGCTGGAATCTCTCAGGATTTCATTGTTACTTTAGCTGCGGTGTACATAATGACTGCTGCCATCTAAAGGCTGGAGGTGTAATTGCAACACAATAACGAACAAACGCTGTGAATATTTTAATAATAATGGTAAAAAAAATATATATATTTTTCAAGTCAATTTATTTGTAAACCAAAGAAATGAATAAAATAAATTATGATTTAAAAGCAAAACATGTCCTTTGAATATATAGTTCTCAGTGTATGAATATTTTCTCAAACCCTAGTTAACGTGACTCGTGCAAGGCCTGAACGTCTTTCACTTTCTTCTTCAATCATTCCACCCTGCCTGCACTTTCCTCTTCATTTCTCTTCCTCTCTCTGTAATAAACACATCCTTTTAACTAGCGATGGATTGATGAGGCTTCATGATTCAGTGTCTTCATTCAAAAGGGCCACTAGATGGCACTCTTGTGTTTAAAATCAGGTTTTATTTCAATATGAAGACACTGTATCATGAAGCCTCATCAATACTTGATCATTCTTCCTCAGAAAATCAACCAAAACACACAGAATTGAATCGAAATCTTTATATTTTTCAATCTTTAAAGGTTCAAGTCGAGTCCTACGTTTGTATCTTCAGCATCTGGACGTGTGCGACCACTTGTTTGCTGGCTTCCAAATCCAATCCCGCGGCGAGGTGGACACAATCATCTTTCCATTTCTCACATATTGAGCGTACGCCGGTGTCGCGGCGGGAAAATTGACACACTTTGACGGCGTCGGCTTCGCTGATTGAACTCTAATCGCAGAGCGACGCTCCTTCCCGGTGGGCGAGCCGAACCCACGCCGGGTGTTCTGCAGACATGATCCCATCTCTGCGTGGAGAATTGACAACTATTACCTGGAAGTCACGTGGCTTTCATCAGCGTTCCGCCACGTTTGTGCCTCATGTTGTTGGGTTTCATGTGGATCAATAGAGGTCCTGAGGGTCCACGGCGGTCCTGGTTGGTAAATAAGAAAAAAAGCTTCATGTTAAACATCCAGAGAGACCAGGAAAGAAAGAATAGAGAGAAGGATCAGAAGGTTGTTGAGATACAACATGAGCAGAAGATGATATTGAAGTTAATTCTCTTTAAAATGTTGTTTGTTTTTCATCAAGTTCAACAGATAGTGACGTCTCTGGTGTTTGTTCAAAGAGAAGTATATTATTCCCCCCCCTCGGAGTAATCTGTTCCTTTTTAGAGTCATAGACAAAAGTGTTTGTTCATTTTAATGTAGCGACTGGAGCTCAGTTGTCTCCGTCTTCGTCCAAAAGGACACTTAAAAACATCCAAATACCTCCGTACTGCTCGTCTGTAACGTCCATCTTGTATTGAAACCTCGACATGAGAAGAATTGTTCAGAATACATTAAAACAAGTCCATATTTTAATATTGTTTGTAGCGGATGCTAAAAGGCTAACATGTTTCAACGACAGGAAGTATTCTGGGTAAATATCACACGAGCTCCCAGTTGATAAATGTAGTCAAATAGAATGTATTTACTGTTAATATAAGTACATTTACAACTTTATTGACTCCACACAGTCACAGAAAACCATGTTAGTGAAGGTCCAGCTGATTGGACCACAAGTTAGTAAATCAACCAATGGGCTGCTTACTATGGCATAAGCTCCGCCCATTGAGTGGGAGCACTAAAGGATGTGATTGGATCAGACGTGTGTCAATCAAAGCAACTTAGTGTTTGGAAGATGATTCAAGTCATGGAAATGTTGTGATTTATGAGTCAAATGATTCATTGAGTCGAGTCAGAGTAAAGTCAAGACAAATTTAGTTTATTGTGTTGTGTAACATTGTGTGATTCTCAATATATGTACTAGTAAATATATAGTTTTGTATTATTGTTGTACACAGAATATTAAAAACAGCACCTAAAAGCCCTTTTTGTTTCTTTACATGGACAATTAAATACGTGTTTAGATCAGTGGAATCATTAAGAATATCAAGATAATATCATATACTTTGGATTATTTGAAGAAATAACTCACTAAACTAAGTTTAATAAAATTGTAAGTTGGCTTGTGGGATAAAAAAAAATGGTCAGAATACGAGACTTTTATATTTGATATATTTTACTTTACATCAAAAAGTGAAATGTTTCCTTTTTTTTCATCATGTATTTCAGTGTTTGCACCAATCGTAGAACCTGAAGTTATGAAGCCAATAACTCTACTACACACTATAAGGAAGTTCCTCTGACTTCAACCCCATCTTCCTTCTCTCCTCCCCAGACCTCGACTTCAGGCCCAGAGAAAGTTCGCCCAGTCCCAGCCCAACTCCCCGAGCACCACGCCCATCAAAGTGGCCGAGCCAGGGAACCTGACCACCAGCCAGGCCTCGGTACCCGCCGCGTCCCTGCCGTCCATCTCCACGTCCTCGCTGACCTCCTTCATCCAGGACCTGTCCAGACGGAAGCCCAAGACCGAGGACTTCCTCACCTTCCTCTGTCTCCGAGGTAAGACGGCGGCTCCGGTTCTTTGTCCATTTGAAGTCTGAGCTTTCATCAGATGATGATGCATTATTTAAATGTCTCTCAAAGACAGATGAGACTCTGTATATATAAACCGTATATTTATTTATGAAACCTCTGCTGTGTTTGTTTTATTATACAATTATTCATTTTATACGTTATTTTATATCTAGATTTTTTGGATAATGCATTTTATCTAATTTTTCTAAATATTAAATCATAATTGTGTCAACGAATCTAGATTTAAAATAATGTTCAATATTTACATATAATGAACATTAACATGCAATTGTTTATACATTATTATGCATCTAGATTTGTTGACACAAGTTTTGATGAATAAATCATTATATTTTAAAATATTAAATTAAAATGATATCATATATTTAGAAAACTACAAATACAAAATGTGATTATGGTTAAAAAAAAAAGAAAATATTATTCAACTGTATCTGATTCAAAACTTGTGTACAAAATATACGCATTTTTAGAAGAAATTATTAAAAAATAAACCATTCAACCTTTCAATATGTAACTTTGAATCTATTTTAAAACTTTAAATATAGAAATGATTGATTTATTATTCAAAAAAGGTAATAAACCGCATACAAAATAAATGTTACATTCAGCCTTCATTTTTTTTTAAATTTGATATATACTTCCACACTTTTATACTCATTTGACAAATATTTCATTTATTTCCGTACAAATTCATAATATTGTGTCTCTCAAGTGTGGGTTCATCAATCGACTCCAGGCTGGACTTAGATCTGCTGAGGTTAGTCCCAGGATATAATAGTTTGGACCAGAACTAGACTATTTAATAAAACTCCTCCCGACATATTTATCGTTGACTTTATGACTCGGGTTCAATAAAAAGGCGTCCCTGGGGTCCTGGTTCTGCAGCTTCACACCCACATGCAAGAACTCTGCGTCCTCTCTGCGCTGAAAGAGCTGCGGGAAGTATTGATGAAGTATTTGTATAAATAAATATGAATACACAATCCTCAACGTGCTACGAAGTACAGCGAGAGAGGGAAAAACAAACCAAAAAATTCCAGTTTCCAAGCATCGCCTTCACTTCATGATTCTGTTTGTATTTAATCTGCGTCTACACGGCAGCCCCGCCCACTTTCAAACACCTCCGCCCCTAACCACGCCCACTCTGCTGTGATTGGTCAAATATGGCGGTTTGTCAGCGCACGTCATCAATCCTGGAAGTCTTCACCTCCGAGGGATTCGTTGTATAAACAAAGCAGGGCGTGATTACAGCTGGCTGGAGGAGGAGTGAAGCCATTATTACGTCCTAATGGACTCTCGTAACCTCTCGTTCGCCCAGATTTCACAGCAATTTTATAAAGTAATACGTTGAAAATGTCTTATTTCCGGATATTAAAAGACTAAAATATCAATCATTTTTATTTAAATACCAGTAGTCCGCTAATTTAAGTAACATTTGTAACTTAATACACACTTGTATGTGTTTTGTGTACTTTTTTTTATCATCGTTTTCAAATTCTTGATAATAAAAATGTAGAATCTTGAATCTAGTAAAGTAATAAATATAGTAAAATAAAGTAATTCGGGCTTATTTCTCGAACAAGTCAAGACCTAAAATGTACTTATATTTCAGTGTTTGCAGTGTTTTCAACACGGATTGTATCTTTCAATAACCTTTAACACGAGTACAGTCGAGGTCTCTGAACAGAAAATGCAGTTTTTAAAACCTCTGCAGTTGTAAAAATGTTGTGTGTTTTTTTTTCCGGCTGCATTCATAGACATGTTCGTGCTGCGAGGCTGACATTTGCTCGCTCAGGTCGTCTTCTGCTCACTTTGGCCCGTTGTGTGACCCACATGGATATCAGCACCCGTGGGGGGGGCATGGGAGAATGTCAGCAGAGGCCTTTAGGTTGTGTGTGTGTGTGTGTGTGTCTTGGTGTGTGTGTGTGTGATGTCAGTCAGAGAAACACCACAGAGTCTATTGGAATATACAAGCAGCTCATTTTTTATTGTCTATTTGTACGTAACACAGTGAGTCGCTGACAGTTTAAAACTCGTATTTGTATTTATTTATTTGCTCCATAAGAAAAGACAAAAAGATGAAACAAGAATACGTGCTGGAGCAACTTGTTTATTCTTCTAAGATAACTTACTAAACCATCTTGAGTACAACTAAGTGCGATTGTTGCGTCCACACAAGCGCTAATATTAGCTTCCATCCACCGGTCGGACAGGAAGTCGAGATGTGACTCGTAGAACTAACCACATCAAACAAAGGTACTTGTGTGATCCATTGTTTGTGTGTTGATCAGTCAAAGCTTGACAGTCTTTCAAGAAAACACTAGGTTAGCACTTTTATGCTCGCGGCTAACTAGAGGTCAAATGAACTAACAAAGATAAAAAAAAATTGAGTTTAGAAAAGGTTTTTTTTAGTACAATTTACAGGAAAATGTGTTTGAAAAATAACTTATTGAGATTTTCATTATCTAAGCTTTAAAATGTATATCAAGTTTACACATTTACAAAGTATTTTTTATTTGTGTATTGTCAAGAATCTGTTAATACGTATCATGATACAGAGGCGACGATACGATTTATTGTGATACTATAGTATAGTGTTTATGTGTAGTATTGTCGAGTACTTGACTCTTGACGAAGTCGTAACTGCTTTCATTTGTTTTCAAACTAATTTGTCTAAACATCAACTTTAAAAGCTGCTGGAGTCACTGTATCCTCTCGTCCTCAGTCATCATCAGGATCTCATGGGATCTTTGTGAATGTAACAAGTAAAGCACGTTGCTAGGAGTGTTTATTGTCAAGAATATGATTCGATATGTATCGCGATACAGGGTCAACAATACAATATATAGATATACTGTAGTAACAAGTATATATGTGTAGTATTGTCCAGTACTTGACTCTGGTGTTGTAGTATTTACAGACCACATGACTAGGTCTTTTATTTATAGGATTTTACTTTAATTGACACAGTATGTTCCGACACAAACGTCCTGTAGTCATGTACACACACACACACACACACACACACACACACACACACACACACACACACACACACACACACACACACACACACACACACACAAACACAAACTGTTTGCCGATGCTATCGAGTAAACATCCACCCATGAACTCGTTCTCGTCACTCGTTCAAAAGGCCAGAAAAAGCAGGTTCACAAGTTCACGAAGCTAAAACTTCTCTCTCCGAGTAGCTCTCGAGCGTCGACGTCTGATGATGTCATCATGTTGATGCGGGAGCTAATGAACACGCCGGCGGCGCCGCTGGTTGCCGCGTCCATGCATGTGTTATTTTTAATTCCTCTAGGGGGTGTAAATGGAGAGTGATGCAACGTGGGAGTAACGGGAGGCAGTTATTAGAAGAAGAAGCGTCGACTGTACAGAAGCTCTTCACGAAACCACCCACATTGTCTAGAGTCGACTCCAGTTGTGTTGCCGTCGCACACACACACACACACACACACACACACAGACGCGTCGGATGGTCTCGGACTGTGCGAGCAGAAGGGTGTTTATGTGTGGTCCCGGCTTGTTTATAACCGCCGATGAAGATATTCTGGGCGCTCGCCAGACAGTCTGCCTCTGGTCTCGTCTGCCACTGCTAACCTAGATGCTGCCGGGCGGCTCCGGTCGGCGAGTGGGCGGCACCGTCTCTGGTCCGATGGTGTTCATGTCTTATGAGTGTGTTTACCTGTGGTCCTCACCTGATGGTTTTAGTGACGCTGACGTACATAACAGTTCTAGTAAGACACTTTAATTTATACAATTTATTTTATTTAAAAGTTACAAATGAAGTCCATGACTTTGATATATTATTCTGATAATATAAGTACATTTACAACTTTATCGACACTACACACTCACAGAGAAACCATGCTTTGATCAGACGTGTGTCAATCAAATCAGCTGGTTTGGTCTTCGTAAGATAATCATCAAATGTTGTGAGGAAGTGAAGTGAGAGCGTCATCACTAGAGGTGTGTATTGTCAACAATATTATGATTCGATAAGTATCACGATACAGGGTCAGCGATACGATGTATCGTGATACTCTAGTAACAAGGATATATTTGTACTATTGTCGAGTACTTGACTCTTGTGTTGTAGTATTTACAGACCACATGACTTTGGGGAAGTCGTAACTACTTTCATTTGTTATAAATATGTCCAAAACATCAGATTTAAAAGCTGCTGGAGTCACTGTATCCTCTCGTCCTCAGTCATCGCTGGGCTCTTGCAGGATTGCAGTGATGTCCTCTTCAATTTAGCGGCTGGAAGTTCATTAGCAAAACACAAATATGAAAAACTCTTATTTGTTTGTTAATTGAAGTTGTATATAAAATATGTATATATATATATACAGTATATTATATTTATTGTATTTGATACCCTTAACACACACACTACACATTTTTGCTCACATTACTTAACAATTTACTATAAAAATTATGATTAAAAATTAAATTTGAAAGCCAAACATTTTTTAAAAAAGCTGCTGGAGTCCACCGTTTCCTCTCATCCTTTCTTTAGATGTGGAGGATGTAAGTACTGTTGCCATCTAGAGGCCGGAAGTTTAAGTGCGACACAAAAAGGAGTAAATGTGATTTACAGAAGGTGCATGTTAGTTGTTAATAAAAAGTAAAACTATTTTATTTTAAACATACTTTATTGACCTGTGAACCATCAGGAACTAAAATATGATTTGAAAGACATAGTGTTGTTGAACAACGTACAGTAACAGCATCGTGAAAAAAATTGCGATATATCATTTTTTCGATGTTTTCTAAAACCCGTAGTCATTACTGAGGGATATGTTGGTGCATTTGTGCGGCTTTGACGTAATTTTATGAATTAAAAATAATTTCAACTCTGAAATAGTTGTTTCATTTGACAAATTCACCGGTCGCACTTTACTTTTATCACTCGTTTCCTGAACCATCGTGTCCACACCGGCGTGTGATGTTACGCAGATAAAAAAATGGAAGCAAAACCTATGTCAGCATAGATTTTGTCAGAAGTTTACGTCTCGCAATGATGACTTTCTGCTGCGAGTCCTGGGTTAGAATCAACTTCCTTCACATATTTTCCCCCAAATCGAGTCTCACTCGAGTCATTGTAACTATAATTAAACCGTTTTGTCTCGAGATTTTCTCGACCGTCCCTGGAATCACAACACGCACCATCACACCAGCAAGACTCCGTGGTGCTCCCTGATTGACTATTTAAATTGTCCCGATTGTTTCACTTCTTGCAAAAGGGGGACAAAAGATGGGTCGTCTGAGAACGAGGGCTTATAATTAATCCCCCCCCCCGAACACCCACCCAAGAGCCCAGTTAAAAATGACAATCCTAATAGACTCTTTCAGGGCTAATTATGATTTGTCTGTGGTTGCAGTGAGGGGGATGAAAGAGCAGGGGGTAATTGGGGGATTGGGTTAGTCCTGTTGGAGGATATTGGTTTGTGTGTGTTCTGCTCTGGTTTTTGGGTTGTCGCTCTTGTTCGCGTCGACTTTTACAGAGCGACAAATGTTTTTTATCCTGGAATCATTAAAACACTAGGAAAGTGGAGCAAATCCTAGTGATTCCTAACCTTGTTTAAAGACACATATTTATTGTTGGAAAAACAGAAGATTTTACAAAAAAAGTATCTACAATTAAAGCATTTTAAATAAAGTTTTCAAACTCAACAAGATCTGGATTAAATCAGAGCTCTTGCAGTAATGATTGGAATATTTGCTGTTATTTTGACCATATTCTCCTGCAAAAGTTCGTCTCAATCCAGCATGAACCGGTTTTCCGAGCATATTTTTACCCACAGGCTCAGTAAATACACAACTTTTATTAGCCTGCGTTCTACAAATATGAGTTTAACGCTCTTGAATTCTTCGCGCTGACCTCTGTCTCCGTTTGCACATCCAAACTCGTTTGCAACCGCTGCTAAAATCATCTTCATATTATATTTTTAAAATTCCTTTTTCGGATTCCATCCGTCTAAAAGCAGTGAATGTTTCTGGGAAGTGATTTCAGTTTCAGTAATGTACCCGTGTTGTCGAGCCAGAGAGTAAAATATAGCAGTTTTAGGCTTTTTTCAATAGATAATTGAGTATTTTTCGTGGACTTCCTGGTGTGTGACATCGCAATTTTATTTCATACAAGAACAAACGTAAATAGATTTAATTGTGAATACAATTTTGAGTTCTAACATCAGAAAGAGGAAAAAATGCTAAAAAAAAAAGCTAAATATTTAGCACATCAATCAACAAAATTGAAGAACCAGTCATGATAGTGAAAAGTTCCTTCTTGACCCTCTTCCCTCGTCACACCTGAACTCTTCGTGTTCTCCAAGGGACATCAAAGCTGTACTACAGTAATACACCCACGTAAAAAACTTCATTTTCAGAAACTTGTTGAAACTTAACTGGAATGTCCTTCATTCATATGTTTAAGATGAGGTTTTGTTCTCATGTTCAGTCCATTAGGGTTGACAAACTCCTGACTACTCATTTATTTGGCTACTGTTCTGGTGGTTAGACAGTACGATGCGAATAAAGGTTGATCAACTAACCGAACATCGATCATGGTTCGGCTCATAAGTCTCAAGTCCATGATCATAATAATGCATTTGCTTTTTCCTGCACAACATTGTTGTAACACCAGCAAATATAACCAACCGTTCGCTTCTTTTATCTGCAACTATCATCTACCGTCACTTCTAAAGATCCAATAAATATAAAACTTGTGTTTTCTTTTGTAAGAAGTCGGCGTTAAAAGTGCTGACCATGTGTCTCGACTCCCTCCAGGTTCGTCGGCGCTGCCCAGCAACATGGCCTACTTCGGCAGCTCTCAGGAGGAGGACGACCTGGAGGACGACCTGGAGGAGGACGCGGAGGTGAAGAACGGAGTTCACTCCCACGGCTCCACCAGCCAGGCCTCGGTCTCCTCCTGCCACTCCACGCCACGCAAGGGCCGGATTCCCACCAGGCAGCCGCTCAACGGACACGGTAGGGAAACGAGAGTGTTTTCCTGTGTCGGCGGATGCTTGTGTAAGAGATGACGATGCAGGGATGAGGCGTCAGCAGAGGACGACAGAATAGACGGCGTCTCTTATCTCTTCCTCCTGAGTGTGCCGGAGCGTGTGAAGCCTCCTAAGATGACACCCTCGTTGGCCCGGCTGGAGCATCGAGCGTTTCCAGCCCAATTAACACTCGACTTGCTAAGCCCTAACAAGGTGTTTACGCGAGCGCCGCAACAGCTGGCCGGAGCCCTCCACGCATTGCACTCGCCTCGAGTCGCATCGTGTGTTCAGGGCATGTCAGGCACGAACACACACCAGGACGCCGAGGAGCCCGTGAGCAAGGCTGCCCTGGACTGTTGGTCCGCTTTTACGAGCTAGTACTGCAGCACAGCTTGAAATAATGATGATAACAATAAGAAGAAGAAGAAGGCTTAGGGACGGACGGAGGCGATTAATGCTGCAAAGGTTGAAGGATGCTAAGGGGGGCTGTCAGGGATAACATCCAGGGGGGACTTTTTGTGTTGAGCGTGGAACCATTTGTTAGCTTTTGCAAAGGTGGATTTTGAACCTCAGTTTAACTATTTTCCAGTGTAAGAAGGACTTAGAATTAATGTTTTTGCAGGCAGTCACGGAGGGAACTATGGTCGGGTGGCGGTGGGTTTAGCCAAACGGTACAACCGGGTGTCGTCTGCATAACAACGTAACATGATAGTAAATTGTGAGAAAAGTGGACGTCGGGAAGAAGAGGCTGGTTTTTAATCCGGTCAGACAGATGGCTAATAGTGTTTTTGTGTGTGTCGAGATACTTGTTCAGTATCCTCCCATATATCGGGCACTTTCAAACTATATATTCTTGTTTTTATGTGAAAGATCTGGTGGATTTCTACCAGAAGGACGACAGTGACGTGAGGATGGAATAGATAAACTAAAGATACAAACACACTGTTGGTGCCAGAAGTTGTCTGCAGTAGATCCTGTCAAGACCACAGCGGGTCAAGAACGTCGAATCAATCAATAATGGTTTTGCTACAGCCTTTTTTTTTCTTTTTTTCTCCTCGTCCTTACTCTCACGATTGACTGTTAAGATAAGTTGTTCAGGCCTGGACCTGAGCCCAGCCTTCGGACGCCTGCCAGTAATTGAAGCTACACTTGCGGTCGGACGTCTTTCACCGTTTTTTTTTAGAAGCTTGTAAAGAAGTCAGGACTTGGACGACCTTGCCAAATAAACCATTTGGATCAGTTTATCACAACCTTTACAAGGTTATTGTAGGTTAGAACAATTACAAGATACCCCGAGAAAAACGATCACTAACGGTATCTGATGAAGCTCACGACTGTTGGAGACGTTGTTGTTTAATAAATGCGACTCAAAAGTACCGTATTTTCCGGACTATAAGTCGCAGTTTTTTTCATAGTTTGTCCGGGGGTGCAACTTATACTCTGGAGCGACTTACGTGTGTAATTATTAACACATTATTACCGGTATATCATTTCACACTAAACCTCAAGAGGGCGCTCTAGGCCTGTGTTGATAGTTTCGACGTAGAAGAGGAAGCGCCGCATCTTCTACCTCCGGAGTTAGAGGAGTTGTTTAAAAGTGACACGAGGATGAAGATTTCATTGGATTTTAGTTATTTGGAGTTACACGGATGGTTTGGTAAACTTCTTAGTTATTTATGCTATAGTTCTCTGAATAACTCTTCATATGTTATGTTAACATACCAGGTTCTCAGTTCATGTAACGTAACGTACAATTATTCTGTTGTTGCCTCTATTCTATTTTTATTTTTAAATTGTCTTTCAAGATGACATGTCTGTTCTTGGTGTTGGATTTTATCAAATACATTTCCCGCAAAAATGCGACTTATACTCCAGTGCGACTTATTTATGTTTTTTCCTTCTTTATTATGCATTTTATGGCTGGTATGACTTGTACTCCGGAGCCACTTATAGTCCGGAAAATACCGTAAATAACTTTACCACTTTGGAAGCCGGTGTCGAAAGTTGCCACTTTCAGTTATTGCCGGGATTTGCGGCACACGACGTATCTCCGGTTCAGTTGGACTCGGAACCAAAAAAAAACAGACTCTTGGAGTAGAAATCAAGTGAAACAGGATCATTTCAAACGCAGGACGCTGGTTGTAAATGAAAGATTCCAACCGACCTGGAGTTTCCTACGTCCGGAATTACAGCCGGTGAATTTCTAAAAGCTTTACTCGGCTCTTAACTCTGTCGTCCTATTGGTTGGAATGTGTAGTGAGAGTGAGGACTCCTAGGGGTGTAAACCAGAGACGTGATGGCGGCGAGACAATCCCTGGATTCGCCGGTCGCCAATTTAAAAAGAGCCGTGATAGTCAACGTATGGAAACTTTGTCTTGTGCCCGTGAGAGCGAGAGAGCGAGAGAGAGTCGAGTCTTATCTCCTCCAACAACAGTGTTTGCAAAAGCATCCTGGCGCCGTCACTGAGATACCCTGGATAAACAGATAAGGGGGGAGAATAAGCAGATATGCACGGCGGAGGACAACAAGAGACGACTTAAGGACAACAAGATGGATGATTGTTTACGTGTATGAAGAGCCGACGATGTTTGATCAGACGCGATGAAAACACACGCCTCTTCATAGTCGGTGGCGTCAAGTGTCGAACGTGGCGCTTCAATATGCAGGGTGAGGCTGGAGAGGGAGGGCGGCGGCGGCGGTTGCCAGTGTGAAGCAGCGAAGAGGGAGGAAGCGTTTTCACTTTGGAACAGCCTTTCGTTTGTTGGCTCTTCATCAACACTCTCTTTCTCCGCTCAAGGACACGTGCCAAGTTGACGGAGCTAATTTTAACAGATTTTATTGGTCTCTCACTCCTGAAGTATCTTTTTTTTCTTTTTCATTCATTGAGTTCCAGGACTTCCCACCGACTGCTGAACATTTGCAGATGTAACCGAGCGCAAACAACATACTTCTGCGAAGGATATTAGAAGCTCTGTTCCGCCGCCGAGGTTCCTCATTATTTCCATATATAAAGTCGCCATGAAACTTTTAATTGAGTCGCATAAAAGCTGGAGGGACCATTTTTCAACTTTTGCTCCGTAATTACTTCACGGCTTTAATGTCAACTCCTGCGGTGGATCGAGCCGGCGGACATTTGAACAGGTTCATTGACATGTGGCATAAAGAGGTTTTCATGAAGGCTTTTAAATCGTCCGGATCTCGGCCAAAAAATCTGCCCGATGACTGTGTACGGTTGTAACGTGTTGACGGCAGAGGTTTATAAACTGTTAAACGGATTCTTCAGCGTCAAACTCCCATTTAAGCTTCACTACCTGATTTTTCCGATGTTTTAAAGAGTAGTTTTACGACGTCAATGGCACGGTGAGTGTCGGCCTCGGTTTGCCTATAAAGGTCTTTACTCGCCCAGAACTTGCTGAGAATTCAACTTCAAATCACAGATGCATTACAGCTAAAATAAAAAATAAATCTCAGGTCCAGTCGTCCTCTTTTTACGAACTACTGCTGCTGAATCAGCAAAACTCCTGCGCAAAATGAGTGTTGGAAAGAAAGTGGTTATTGTTTAAGATTCTATGAGTGCAGGCCGAGCAAAGAGACTCTATTTTAGACTAAAGTCAGATGTTTAAGAAATGAAGATCATGGCATTAAATCTTTTCGTTTATATAGCTTTGATATCATTAAAATAACATATTAAATTCAGCAAAAAAATGGCCCAAACTCACATTGAAACTGCATTAAAAATACATAAAGCATTAAACAACAAAATATAAATCAAACTCCGATCATTGATGTTCAGAAAAAACTGAACCAGAATAGACCGCTGGTGACTTAAAGACCCCAGATGTTTGTGGGGTCTTGCTTCTTATTGTTGGTTTTTTAAAAAGAGAGCAAATGTAGATATCTGATGTAAAATAGTTTTAGGGAAAACAGTCCATGAAAAAATAAATGCTTACGAAAACTGTAGTAAAAAAGTCGTCCAGGAGAAAGATTCAGGGAGAAACGAGGCAGTGACGAGACAAAATTCCGTCGAAATAAATGATCAACTTGTAATAAAATTTAATAAAACATGAGAAACCGGCTCAAAAACAAAGTCATAACAATGCGTAGAATACAACGTACAAACCAAGAGATCGGTTCATTGCCAACAGTCCGAGAATAGGACCGCCCACATTATAACAGACAAGGGGGACGAGAACAGGAAACCCCCTCTAAAAATAAAATATCATTGTCAGAGTTTGTGATAGTTCTGTATTTTTCTTTCTTAATATGTTTTAAAAAATGCTTTTAAACCATTTTCCAGCCAGAATATCCTTGCACTTTCACTTATTTTATTTATTTGCAACTGTTCTGAAAACAACTGATCTCATTGTCCCCCTCGTGTCCCCCTTCTAGTTTTCAACAACCATGGAAAAGCAGGAACCAGAGAGAGTCCCAGGCCCAAGGCGGGAGCTCACAGCAGGGATGTTCCTCCTCCTCCTCCGCCGCCCCTGCTGAGGGAACGCAGTGAGCGGGCGGAAGCTCGGGAACAAATCAGGTTGCAACAGGCCTTGGCCAGCAGTCGTCGCGCCGCCCATGGGCTGCCGCCGAGAAGAGCCGCCGAGGAACTTCGCAGACAGGTAACTGTCGATGGTTCCACTTTTAATAGAGTAGGTTTTTCAGTGAAAGAGTTCCATTGAATAGTTATGTGTCAATGTGACTGGCTGGCGACCTGTTCAGGTGTTCCCCCATCTCCATAGACTCCAGTCTGTGCCGATAAGGAAATCAGTGGTAGAAGAATAATAATGAATTCAGAGGTTCAGACTCCAAAACATCAACTGTGTTTCGGAGATCTTGCTCTGATGCCATTCAGACCATGGCTATCATCTAACATTTCCTGAGGGGCAGATTTTCTGAAGGATGTCCAGCCTATGGGACAGTCACCCCTATACTACTATTTCCTGTTGAATGTTAAACAGATTAAAAGTAGATAAAAATAAATACAAATTGTGTTTAAAACAGCAACAGCTAATGGTCTCCTTATGATGACAGACATCGTGACACAAAAGGTTCATGGGAATATATCTGGCATTTGCTTTCTTTACATATTTCTCCGACTTTCCTCGCCCCAGCTTCTTCTTCATGCTCTTTCCTGGGGACCCCAAGGCGTTCCCAGACCAGCTGGGAGACAAATGTTAAATCAGCGCATGATACTTCTTTGTGTGTATTTATTCCAGAGTAAACATTTAAGTCTAATATATAATACAAACATCTTTCTTAGCCAAAACCTTCTGACAACATTGTACTTCCTTTCCTCACTTAATAACTTCTCTTGTGTCTGGAGGAGTAATAACAGTCTCTTGGCACCTGCTAAATTTAATATTCACGTTTTTATTTATTCTCGTGGAACCTCAAAGAGTTACAAACAAAAGAGGCGTCGCTCCTTAAGCCGATGGCTTCTTTGATGTCGCCCGTTTCAAAGATGTAATTGTGTATCTTCTGCTGGATTCTCTCTCCTTCTCTTTCAACATCCGCCTGGTGTTTGTCGGCGTGGCGATCCTCGGCTGATGAAGCGCACTTAAGCGTCGGCTTCAGGTTGTTAAAGTGGCCTCAATTGTCCGGGAGGCGCAGCGGCGGCGAATCTCAATGAAAGCGGCTAACTGCCAAGACAAACTTCGGCCTCACTTCCTCATTAGTCTTTGATCCGAGGCTCCTTCACTACTCTTTTGGCGCCCCGTGTGAGGCTGTCCCTTCTTTCACTCTGTTTTCCTTCTACATTCAGCCGAGCGCTTCCTCTTTCTATCTGTTGCACTTTCAAACGCACAGATCTTACCCTGATAACATGGCTGCAATCATTTGGAAGGATTAGTCCCCTCCTCCTCACCCCTCCTCCTCACCCCCCAATTAACATGTATGTGTTCAGAACAGGTTTTACACACATCGTCTGGCTCATCCATATAAAAGGTTAAGTGGTGATGCTGCTGTAAAACCAACTGGCGCTTGTGTGCGTAACGGCGGACGACATTATCATAATTCAATTCAACCGCGAGTCTAATTTAATAGCGGCGTGTATCAACAAAATACATGCCCCATAACCTGCTCTCGTAATAAAATAATACCTTCCCTTCTTTTAATTAAATTACAAAAGTAGGAGCCATCGGAAGGTCGCGGCAGGAAGAAAGGGTTCGTTTGTCTTTTTTTTATATTTAGTCCGGCTCCATTAACCCCCTCAGAGCACAAACTCTGAAAGATTAGAGAGGATGGAATTATTGGTAAAGCGGGAATTACTCATTTACAAGTTTGCTTTCTGAGCGAACGGCAAAAAAATACCCCAGGTCGGGAAATTAAATCATCTATTGACGCGTAACTTTTAATAAGGAATTTAACTATAATGAAATGAAAAGTGCGGATTGAAAAGCTCAATATATCAGTCCCTTATTTATTTTGGGGGTTGTTTTGAAAATCCAAGTCTTTTTTTTCACAAAGTAATGACCAATTTGATTTTTTCCAATTTTATCAACATTGAAATTGAGTTGCTATACCTCTAAACAACTGTCTCAGTAATGGTGAAGCTTTGACAATGCTTTGCCGCCCAGTCAGCCAATCGCAATTGTCGATCACCTTCAACATAAAACTTAGATGCAGCTACATTGGACAATAGGGTGTGTTTTGGCAAGAATCTTGGGATAAGGTACGTATCACGATACAGGGACAACAATACTATATATTGCTATATATATTGATAGTGTAGTAACAAGTATATATGTGTAGTATTGTCCAGTACTTGACTCTGGTGTTGTAGTATTTACAGACCACATGACTCTTGACGAAGTCATAACTGCTTTCATTTGTTTTCAAACCAAGATATGTCTAAACATCAGCTTTAAAAGCTGCTTGAGTCACTGTATCCTCTCGTCCTCAGACGACCAAAAATGACAGAGTGGTTTGAATGTTTGCATAATAATTAAAAATAATATAATTATTTTGTTTTAAATACACATTATTCAGCTATAAACCATAAAACACTATGGTTACAAATATGAATGAAATTAAAAGTCAATAATATATATGTATTTTCTTTTCTAAATAATTGATACAGTGTTATCAAATATCAATACAGTATTGTGTCAACAGTATCTTGATATATTGCCATATCGATATTTTTTGGAAAATATATTTAAATATGCAGTTCTGGAAACCTTGAGAAGGCAGGACTGTGATATGTAACCATTATGACTCGTCGTATCTGCTGAGAAGGTTCATCAGGACAAAAACAGGTTCCTGACGTTCCTCAAAGTCCGTCTTACGGCCTAAAATCTCGGCAACTTTGTCTTCCTTCTCTTTTTTTCCATGTCAGGGACAGATCCGCGCAGATGTTGCCTGTTAAAAAATCTTCCTGCCAGACCTCAGCTGGGCTATAGCAACACATGATGTCATCTGGGCCCACCTCCTTCCCTCCTTCCCTCCTTCCATCCCTCCCTCCTCCATCTCCTCCCACCTTCCTGTTCACGTGCGACCGAAATCCAGTCCGGTTTGCCGGCTGCTCCCCTCGTCCTCTCTTTCTCGTCTCTTTCCTCCCCACTTTCTATGGTATCGGTCCACCACCACCTCTCCTCCTCTTCTCGTCGTCTCCCTCCATCACGCTCATGCCATCCTTTCCAAGATCCTCCAGACCAAACAACTAGTCTTGTCTCGTCATGAACCTGTGCACGGAGCCCTCTAGTGGCCGGCGGTGCTCACTCCATCTGGTCTCGGAGATGCTTTGTCAGCAAACGTGAGCGAATATGTCACTCAAATCCTTATCAGTTTCAACATTTTTCTCCCAAAATATTCCAGTTTTTCCTGGTTTAAGTTGTTGTTTTTTTAAGCTCCGCCCTCTTTTCTTTGCTCCCTGTTGCTGTGTTTTCTCTTTGTCGCGAACGTGTCGTCGGCGCCTGTGATTGACGGAGGCCGGGTTAGATTTCAGCCCCCCCCACCTTATCTTTTAATGGCCTGGTCTTTGTGTCTGCCCTCCGCCACCTGAGACGAACACAACACAATAAACACACACACACACACACACACACCCGTCAGGAGGCTGTCACCTCCCTCCTGTGGCGCCCCGGCTGTGATTGATAACTCCATCCCTGACTTCCTGCGTCGCTGCTTTATTTAGAGGGAAAAAGACTCACAACTGTAGTCGGTTCTTCGACGCTGTAAATTAACATTTTAATTTCATTCCTTCGTCCAAACGCTGGACCTCTTTTTTTCTTTTTTTTTAAATGAGAAAAGTTGCGTCGGAGCTCCTGAGGGCGAGCGAGGGGCGAGCGAGGGGCGGAGCTCCGGCTCTCCAGGCGGCGTGGAAAGTGGGCCAAGAAAACAAGGAGCCGTGCATGAAGGGAAAGTGGATATTCTTAGAAACGCTCGCAGTGAAGCGTAATCCACACGTCGTCCGTTTGTTCGCGGCAACATTCCGAACGTACGGTTCGGCGTGTCCTCCGCCTCTCGCCCGGAGTAGCTGGGATAGGAACTGACTTTGAAATGACAACAGTATTTATGTTTTTAACTGAACTGAGGCTCCTCAAAATCTCTAAATGTTTCTAAATATTCACCATTTTTCGGTTTCTTTCTTTCGCCACTGCTTTAATAAATTAAATATCTTTGAAGTCTCGTCTTTGACGTCAAATTAATCTTTTTAATCTTGATTATTATCCATAAAAAAACTGTTTTTCTATATGCCATAAATCAATGTTTAACAATGTACTCACACCATAAAATTATCGTCATAATCAATGGTAAAACGAAACTAAATCTATATCAAAATATTCTGTAAATATATGAAAATAAAAGGATGTTCGATGGATTTATGTTTTGAAGCTTATTTTATCATTTCATGGTAGAGTTGATATCCTATTTAACTTTTAATCAAATTATGACTTCTTTTACTATTTCTTCAGAAAGTTCTATTGCCTGTTTCTTATATTCCTTTGTTGTTATTGAAATTTAAAATACATGTTTATAATATCAATATTATATTTACCAGAGTTTTTTGACCATAGGAAGAAATGGGAGTATCTAGAGTAAACCCAAGCACATTTGGGAAAACACACTGTAAATACACCGAACAGAAACCTCTTTACCTGGAAGTGAACCCGCAACCATCCACCCTTGGAAATAGTTATGTTTACCACCAGACTTGAATAAATACATGTGTTAATTCGAAGAAATCACAGATTGCTGGAGTCAATTCAAAAGCTAATATTGGACGTGTCACGTGACTAACTCAACTCTGTCTTGACTCTCTCCAGTTCACTAAAGTGAACGGACTGACCCGAGCGGGATCGGCACGAGCCGCCCTCAGCGCCAAGAAGGACCGTGACTTCCGACTGCCGTCCAAAACTGTGAAGAAGTACACAGCCACTGTGTCCAAGGGCCACGTCACCTACACCAAAGCCAAACAGAGAGAGCTGGGCAGGAAAACCAAACTCCACAGCAGCAGCAGACACAACTGCGCCTCCGCGAACAATCACAATCAGCACAGCCAGCCAGCAGCCGGCGGCCGGCCGGCCCACTCAGGAAAAGCAGCGGCGGCGACAGCCCACCACAGCAATGCAAAAACACGCAAACAGGTGCTACTATCGAACGGACTTCACGACGCGTCGGCCGACGTCCGCCTCAACGGCCGGCTGAACGGGCAGCGGCACAACTCGCTGCACAAGGACTCGGAGAAAAGACATTTGCAGAACGGCCACGTGGAGTGTTCGGTCAGAGAGGGTCTGCGGAACTCCAAGAGGCGTCTGGAGGTGGTGCTGACCCCGGTGGGGTCGGGCGCCACCGAGAAGACCGGCGTGAACGAGTCCAAGAAAGCCAAACTTCAGGCCGCGCCTCTGGAGACGCGCAGCAGCAGCAAAAAGGTGCTCCAACAGGAAAAGATTCCAACTGCCAAGCCCACCGCTCCCATCTGTAACGGACACGTGTCGGAATCGCTTCCTTCCGCTCCCAAACTGACGCCATCCTCGCTTCCACCCGCCCCCATGAACAAACAACTCCCGCCTTCTTCTACACCAGCAGCCAACGCGGCGTCGGTGAACCAGCGACCCAAACGGGCATCGGCCGGAAAGCTGATGTTGATTCGACAAGCACAGCAGCAGCTCAGCAGGTCACATGGCCGGAGCTCCAGCTCCTCCCCCTCGCCGGGGCAGAATCACGTAAAGACTTCAAGCACTACCTCAAATCCTCATCAGACCTCCGTCACCTCCTCCTCCTCCGCCGCCGCCGCCGCCGCCGCCGCCTCCTCGTCTCCGCTTCCCTCCGCCAACGGCCCCGGAGAGCCCAGACAAGCCGTGGTGCGATCTGCCGAGCGTGACAAGGACTGGGAGCACGAGAAGGAATCCATGCGTCGGAAAGAGCGCGAGCAGGAGAAGGAGTGGGAACGGCAGCGGAGCAGGACGGAAGGCTGGGGGGCGCTGGGGGAAGTCCCGGTCTTCAGGCCGGGGCCGCGGGAGTTCCAGGACCCCCTGGTGTACTTGGACGCCGTGAGGGAACAGGCGGAGGAGGCCGGCATGTGCCGCGTGGTGCCGCCGTCGGACTGGCGGCCGGAGGTCAAGTTGAGCGAAGAGATGCGCTTCGTTACGCAGGTGCAGAGGGTGCACATGCTGGGGCGCCGCTGGGGCCCCAACGTGCAACGGCTGGCGTGCATCCGCAAACACCTCAAATCTCAGGGCATTACCATGGAGGAGCCGCCCGTCATTGGTGAGTCGCCGGAACACACGGTTGAGTTAGCTTTGATTGGTATTCAATCCAACTTTATTTAAAGTTGTCTGAAGACACTTGAGTGACAGTTATAAAGAAAAAGTTTCAACAGGCAGAAACCTCAAGCAGAACCAGACTCGGTGTGGTTCCAGGTTTTAACCGCCGGACCCGAGATTTGGTCATATGGGCACATAAGAGATTTACTACAATCACTACTATTTGTATCTTTGTTGCTACTTATTAGAGAGTGTGTAATACACACATCAACTGGGTTCTTCCTGAAAGTACATTAATATATATTAACTTTTCATTTGGTAGCTGCTGTAGAAGTCTTTTGCTGACAATCCTGTTTTCACTGAAGCATCAGAGGTTAGAACCGATATATCCTGTTACAATGGATACAAGATGTGATACCGTTGTTGTATTTCATTTGAAGAAGAAAGTAATGCGGTTAAATAAACGATGATGTTTGAAGCAAATGTCAAGTTATCCAGATGTTTCTGGAGTTGATTAGATTTGTATCTTCTCTCAGAGTGGAAACTCCGGAATGTCAGCCCATGACGCTACACATTATAATGTTGGAAGTATCTCTGTCCTCAAATATTACATAAGAACTACAAATATTTTCAACTAAAAAAAAAATGTATAACTGAATTTATAAGGTGAAGAATTGTTTTAAACTTATGATAAGTGCTTAAAAATACTTTAATTATTTTTTACAATACAATACTACAATGGTATTATTTTATTATTAATTTGAAATTATGGTTTGTGAAAGTTAGTTCATTAAAGGTTGGATATGATTTTTTTTTCCTCAAACACTTTTTACTATAAAACCTCATAAACAAAACCTTTACACCAAGTATTTACATGTTATTATACATCTTTAAGTTTAAGGTAATGTTTGCCTTTTAAATATATAGTTTCTTATTCAATGATTTTCCGTATGTTATTAAATACTTTTTCAATGTTATTTTTATTCTTTGTTCAATTTCATTTTAATGATTTTTATGTTTACATATAATGATTTATCACATTTATTTTTATTTCGATTGATTGTAATTTTATTGCTTATATAAATACTATTAGAATTTTATGAGGTTATTTGTTCTAATGTTTTACTTATTTTAATGTAGTTTTTGTTGTACTTGTGTTGTGAGCCTACAGTCTTTTGATGAGGAAATCTTGCTCACAACGCTTTGTAAAACACCTACCCCGTTTGTAACCCTGACTGTTGTGGTCCGGGCAGGCGGCTGCGAAGTGGACCTGGCTCGATTCTTCCAGCTCATCAACGACATGGGCGGCATGCAGCAGGTGATGGACCTCAAGAAGTGGACCAAGCTGGCCGACCTCCTCCGCATCCCCAAGTCGGCGCAGGACCGCCTGGCCAAGCTGCAGGAGGCGTACCTGCAGTACCTGCTCTCCTACGACTCGCTGGGCGTGGACGAGCGCCTCCGGCTGCAGAGCCAGGTACTGCAGGAGAAGAGGCACCTGGAGTCGCGACGGGGACCCCTGGAAGGGTTCCTGGACTCCTCGGCCCCGAGCGCGCTGGCGCTGCCCCGCTACGAGCCCAAGAACGGGCTGGTGGGCGGGATCGTGGGCGGGGCGCAGGTGCAGCACCGCACCAACGGGGTCTATCACCGCCTGAAGGAGCTGGAGGCTCAGGTCAAAGCGGGCCGGCGACGGCTGTTCGCTCAGGAAAAACCGGACAAGGAGGCCAAGCAGCCGGCGGAGGAGCCGGGGGAGGACGACCACGGCGTTGTGGGCGACCAACACAAATGTATCTACAAGGTAAGAACCCTGGTTTGTTTCCGAGAGCGTCTTCTTCTCCGGGACTTCTTTCCTCCTGCACTTCCCGTGGCTCTTGGATGTTTGTGTGGTGAGCCTGTGTGAGTCTTGGCTCAGACCTCCACGTGTTTCCACCTCTGGCTTCTGCTGCAGCTGTGTTGACTCTGGCTCGCTGCAAATGTAGGTCAGAGAAGAGGAAGCCCCCGAACCAAACCATGGCTCTGACAATGTCCCCGGCTCTCTAGACCAGGCCTACTCATTTTCCTCCTTTTCCTTCTTTTCCTGCACCTCTCTATCACCTCTTTATTATTCTTTTTTGCTGCTTCTTTTTCTCCTCCACCTCATTCTCTTCCTCCTCCATTTTCTCCTTCTCCTTCTGTTCATCCTCCATGTTCTCCTCTTCATTCTCTTCCTCCCCCATTTTCTCCTTTTCCTTCTCTTCATCCTCCTTGTCCTCCTCCTTATTCTCTTCCTCCTTCTCCTCTTCCTACTCCTCCTACTTCCCCTTCTTCTTCTCTGCCTTCTCCTTCTCGTTCTCCTTCTTCTCTTCTTTCTTGTTATTCTCTTGCTCTTCTTTTCCTCCTTCTCCTTTTTCTTTTCTTCATCCTCCTTGTCCTCCTCCTCATTCTCTTCCTCCTCCATTTCCTCCTTCTCTTCATCCTCCTTATCCTCCTCCTCATTCTCATACTCCTCCATTTCCTCCTTCTCTTCATCCTCCTTGTCCTACACCGCATTCTCTTCCTCCTCCATTTTCTCCTTCTCCTTTTCTTCATCCTCCTTGTCCTCCTCCTCTTCCTACTCCTACTCCTCCCCCTTCTTCTTCTCTGCCTTCTCCTTCTCTTTCTCCTTCTTCTCTTCTTTCTTGTTATTCTCTTGCTCTTCTTTTCCTCCTTCTCCTTTTTCTTTTCTTCATCCTCCTTGTCCTCCTCCTCATTCTCATCCTCCTCCATTTTCTCCTACTCTTCATCCTCCTTGTCATTCTCCTAATTCTCTTCCTCCTCCATTTCCTCCTTCTCTTCATCCTCCTTGTCCTCCTCCTCATTCTCATACTCCTCCATTTTCTCCTACTCTTCATCCTCCTTGTCCTCCTCCTCATTCTCTTCCTCCTCCATTTCCTCCTTCTCTTCATCCTCCTTATCCTCCTCCTCATTCTCATACTCCTCCATTTCCTCCTTCTCTTCATCCTCCTTGTCCTCCACCGCATTCTCTTCCTCCTCCATTTTCTCCTTCTCCTTTTCTTCATCCTCCTTGTCCTCCTCCTCATTCTCTTCCTCCTCCTCTTCCTACTCCTACTCCTCCCCCTTCTTCTTCTCTGCCTTCTCCTTCTCTTTCTCCTTCTCTTCTTTCTTGTTATTCACTTACACTTCTTTTCCTCCTTCTCCTTTTTCTTTTCTTCATCCTCCTTGTCCTCCTCCTCATTCTCTTACCACTTCTCCTCCTTCTATTGTGTCTTAACTACAACAATCCCAGTGTTTACAATACTGTCAATAAACATGATACAACGGATTATTTACACTTAAAACATAAAATATAAAATACTTTTAAAAGTATTTTTAAAATAATAAATGAAACTAATGAAGGTTGTATTGACCTCTCAGGTTGTTTCTTTGTATGACTCTGTTTTCTTGTGTCTTCAGGGGAAATCAGTGTCGTTGACAAACTTCTTCAGGATCGCCCGGAACACCATGACCATGTGCTTTAACAAGGAGCCCGGAGCTGCCGAGGTGGAGGTGAGTTTTGACCGAACCGAACTGTTCACGCGTGGACAGAACCTCCTCTCAACTCCTGTGGTTTCTTCTGCAGCAAGAGTACTGGAGGCTGGTGGAGCAGAGGGACAGCCACGTGGCAGTGCATTGTGGGAAAGTGGACACCAGCACTCACGGAAGTGGTTTCCCGACGGGAAAATCAGAGCCATTTTCAAAGTGAGCGTCGAAAATTTCTTCTCTGTTGGTGTCGAAACACCAGAACCTCAAGTGACTCTTGTCTTGGTCTGCAGACACGGATGGAACCTCACTGTCCTCCCCAATAACTCCGGGTCCATCCTGAGACATCTCGGTGCTGTGCCAGGTAGGTCTACGCCTGGTTTTGAACCCTCAGCCAGGGACGCGTGTCAGAGTGGATAAGCTAGCTTGGGAAAGGCTGAAAGATGTTGACGGAAACATGGCTGCTCTGAGCACTTTCTTGTGCTGCAAACAGTCTTGAGAAAACCTTTTACATTTAGTCGTCTCTATTCTCTCTCATTGAAGTAACTGAATCATGCCTTGAAACATTTTTATTATCACTTTTACATATAGTTATGTATATATATTTAACCCCCCCCCAGGTTATGGTCGTAACCATGGTTCTAAGAATGCATGCAATGTCCTCAAAAGTCTGCCTCCCTGGGTCTGAAATACTGACCCTTTTTTAGGGAGGTGAGGCCTTAGGGGTGATCCAGGCGATGCAGTACCTGGGGTGTTAACCCGTAGCAACGGCCTCTAGAGGGCAGAGCTTGCATGAAGTAGAATCCCAACTTTCTTGCCCTATGAACCTGCGGTCATTGACTTTTTTGGGAAATTTCATCTACAAATGTTACCTGTTTTTTAACTTTGAATAAAGGAATTGCTGTAGAAGTCTTTCGCTGACTAGTTTGTGGAAATATGATGTGATAAGATGAATCCAAACGTCTGATGTTGACCCACTATGTCGTCACGATCTCTGCATTAAAACCTGATTTGTCTCCTTCCCTCCACAGGAGTGACCATTCCCTGGCTAAACATTGGCATGGTCTTTTCTACCTCATGCTGGTCTCGAGACCAAAACCGCCTTCCGTATATCGATTACTTACACACTGGTGCTGACTGCATTTGGTACGTGGACGGTTCACTGCGACCCTTGTTAGGATCTTAAGACGGAAGGACTCATGTGTGTCTCTCTGCAGGTATTCTGTCCCTGCTGAGGAGAAGTCCAGACTGGACAAGGTGGTCCACACGCTGCTGCAGGCCAACGGAACTCCAGGACTAGAGATGCTGGAGAAAAGCATCATGGTTAGTGTTGACTGGGTTTGATCTCATGTCGTCCTTTTGTTTACATCTTACATGTACATTCATAATCTTTAAATCTGTAATCAAACAATTTTCAACTATAATCAAACAATTTTCAACTATAATCAAACAATTTTCAACTGTAATCAAACAATTTTCAACTATAATCAAACAATTTTAAACTATAATCCAAAAATGTTCAACTATAATCCAACAATTTTCAACTATAATCAAACAATTTTCAACTATAATCAAACAATTTTCAACTATAATCAAATATTTTCAACTGTAATCAAACAATTTTCAACTATAATCAAACAATTTACAACTATAATCAAATATTTTCAACAATAATCAAACAATTTTCAACTATAATCAAATATTTTCAACAATAATCAAATATTTTCAACAATAATCAAACAATTTTCAACTATAATCAAACAATTTTGAACTGTAATCAAACAATTTTCAACTATAATCAAACAATTTTCAACTGTAATCAAACAATTTTCAACTATAATCAAACAATTTTCAACTATAATCAAATATTTTCAACAATAATCAAACAATTTTCAACTATAATCAAACAATTTTGAACTGTAATCAAACAATTTTCAACTATAATCAAACAATTTTCAACTATAATCAAACAATTTTCAACTATAATCAAACAATTTTCAACTGTAATCAAACAATTTTCAACTATAATCAAACAATTTTCAACTATAATCAAATATTTTCAACTGTAATCAAACAATTTTCAACTATAATCAAACAATTTTCAACTATAATCAAACAATTTTCAACTATAATTAAACAATTTTCAACTATAATCAAACAATTTTCAACTATAATCAAACAATTTTCAACTATAATCAAATATTTTCAACTATAATCAAACAATTTTCAACTATAATCAAACAATTTTCAACTATAATCAAACAATTTTCAACTATAATCAAACAATTTTCAACTATAATAAAACAATTTTAAACTGTAATCAAACAATTTTAAACTATAATCAAACAATTTTCAACTATAATCAAACAATTTTCAACTGTAATCCAACAATATTCAACTATAATCGAACAATATTCAACTGTAATCCAACAATATTCAACTATAATCCAACAATATTCAACTCTAATCCAACAATATTCAACTATAATCCAACAATTATCAACTGTAATCCAACAATTTTCAACTGTAATCCAACAATATTCAACTGTAATCCAACAATAATCAACTATAATCCAACAATATTCAACTGTAATACAACAATATTCAACTGTAATCCAACAATATTCAACTGTAATCCAACAATATTCAACTATAATCCAACAATATTCAACTGTAATCCAACAATATTCAACTGTAATCCAACAATATTCAACTATAATCAAACAATTTTCTACTATAATCCAACAATTCTCAACTGTAATCCAACAATTTTCAACTATAATCCAACAATATTCAACTGTAATCCAACAATATTCAATTGTAATCCAACAATATTCAACTGTAATACAACAATATTCCACTGTAATCCAACAATATTCAACTGTAATCCAACAATTTTCAACTATAATCCAACAATTTTCAACTATAATCCAACAATATTCAACTGTAATCCAACCATATTCAACATTGCTGCTTCTCTAGATCTCCCCGGAGGTCTTGTGTCGTGAAGGCATCAAGGTGAACAGGACGGTCCAGCGCAGCGGTCAGTTCGTCGTCTGCTTCCCTGGTGCCTTCGTGGCTAAAGTCTGCTGCGGCTACAGCGTGTCGGAGACGGTTCACTTCGCGACGCCTCACTGGATGAACCTCGGCTATCAAGCAGCAAAGGTAGAAGCAGCTTCACAATAAAACCACTGAAGCGTCTCTCGAGTATTTAGGTTTGTGGTTCAGTTGCTGTCGATGGTCGAGAGGTTAATAATAATAGGTTTAATAAACTTTCTCTAGTTTGATGTTATTTATGTTAGTTATTTTCTGTTCTTTGCAGCTTGATTAACTTGGTCGACTCTTATTTTGAAAAGAGGAAGAAGAAATATCCGCAAATAGTTTTCTCTGCGCAAAATATGTTTATATAAATGTGTTTTTAAGATGATTCATAGTGGTCATGAAAATAAATGTATCATCTTGAGTTGAAGTTGTGAAGTAAAAATACCTTTTAATGACAATTCTTCATTAAAAATACATTTTCTTTTTTTAACAAACACAAGACAAACAAAGTTTTTAAAATTGTGTTTTTGTTTATTAAAGAACCACATTGAATAAAAAGGTTAAATTGTTCATTAAGAATTGCTTAATAAAGTTCGTGTTTGGTGAGACGAGTGAGACACAACAGCGACACCTGGCGGACAATTTTATTTAACACTATCTTTTCTTCTTTTTCCACTATTTATTAAATACATTCATTTATTGATCATAAACAGAATCTATATTTGCGTATTACAGACAAAATAAATAACAACAAAAGTAAGATTTTAATTAAAGTTTGCATAGAAAACTCAGTTATATTTAAACACATTATAAATCCTAATATACTTTTTTTGATTAAATCTTATTAAATAACTTACTTGAAATACTTTCAATATACTTTTCAAATTCATGTTGTTCATAAAAAGTGTTTTAAGTATGTTTGTCAATAACATGATGATAAGGTTTATAATTATTATCATAGTATTCTTCTCAGAATAATCTCAGATCAATCAAAAAACGAATGAATATGTTCAAGTTTAATTCGACAAAATCCTCATATAATGTTAATTTCAATTAATTAAGACATTTAAATATATTTATAATAAATATAATTATCGCCGATGTCGTCAAAACAAAAGCATTTTTGGTGTTTTGGATACATTTAGAAATAAAAAAATGAACTAATGTATTTTATAGATTAAACTATGATTAATACCTACGTTTATTTACACGTACGATTTAAAGACGAGTCTCACTCGTGAGTAAAAACTCGAGTCCAGAAGATGATCTCCATGGTTTTCTTTTCAACCATCAGGACCTGAAATGTCGACGTATCGCCAAACCTTTCTCCATGGAGAAGCTACTGTACCAGATCGCCACGGCCGAGTCCAAGAGAGACAACGGCCTCCTCCTCACCACCATCTCCGCCCTCCTCAAAGACCTCAGGTGAGCAGCGCCGCCCCTCGCCGCGCCCCCTCGTCATCACGCCCTCTGACCTCTGACCTCTGACCCCGCCCTCCTCGCAGGAACATAGAGATGCATCACCGGCAGGAACTCTACAAGGCGGGTCTTCTGTCCTCGGCCCGCTACGGCACTCACGACGGCAACCTGGCGCCCAGCGAGGCGCGTAAGAAGCCTCGTGGGAAGTGGCTGGCGCTGGAGTCCTCGGAGCGACGCTGCCAGTTCTGCCAGGACCTCTGCTACCTGTCCATGGTGAGGGTCCACCACATGTCCCACCTGTGAGTGTGTGTGTGTGTGTCTTACCTGTGTGTGTGTGTGTGTGAGCTCAGGTGGTGCAGGAGACGGACAACGTGGTCTTCTGTCTGGAGTGTGCGCTTCGCTACGTGGAGAAGCACAAGTCCTGCCGCGGCCTCAAGATGATGTATCGCTACGATGAGGTGAGCGACTCAACCTTCACTTTGATTAACATGTTACCGACGTATGGGAAACGTACAACGTAAAGAACGTTTCTGACAGAAAGAAAGTGTCCGACACAAGGAAGGTTTCCGATGTAAGGAAAGTTTCCGACGTCAAGAAAGTTTCCGATGTAAGGAAAGTTTCCTTTGTAAAGAAATTTCCGATGTAAGGAAAGTTTCCGATGTAAGGAAAGTTTCCGATGTAAAGTAATTTCCGATATAAGGAAAGTTTCCGATGTAAGGAAAGTTTCCGATGTAAAGAAATTTCCGATGTAAGGAAAGTTTCCGATGTAAGGAAAGTTTCCGATGTAAAGTAATTTCCGATATAAGGAAAGTTTCCGATGTAAGGAAAGTTTCCGATGTAAAGTAATTTCCGATATAAGGAAAGTTTCCAATGTAAGGAAAGTTTCCGATGTAAAGAAATTTCCGATGTAAGGAAAGTTTCCGATGTAAGGAAAGTTTCCGATGTAAAGTAATTTCCGATATAAGGAAAGTTTCCGATGTAAGGAAAGTTTCCGATGTAAAGTAATTTCCGATATAAGGAAAGTTTCCGATGTAAGGAAAGTTTTCGATGTAAAGTAATTTCCGATATAAGGAAAGTTTCCGATGTAAGGAAAGTTTCCGATGTAAAGTAATTTCCGATATAAGGAAAGTTTCCGATGTAAGGAAAGTTTCCGATGTAAAGAAATTTCCGATGTAAGGAAAGTTTCCGATGTAAAGTAATTTCCGATGTAAGGAAAGTTTCCGATGTAAGGAAAGTTTCCGATGTAAAGTAATTTCCGATATAAGGAAAGTTTCCGATGTAAGGAAAGTTTTCGATGTAAAGTAATTTCCGATATAAGGAAAGTTTCCGATGTAAGGAAAGTTTCCGATGTAAAGAAATTTCCGATGTAAGGAAAGTTTCCGATGTAAGGAAAGTTTCCGATGTAAAGTAATTTCCGATATAAGGAAAGTTTCCGATGTAAGGAAAGTTTCCGATGTAAAGTAATTTCCGATATAAGGAAAGTTTCCGATGTAAGGAAAGTTTTCGATGTAAAGTAATTTCCGATATAAGGAAAGTTTCCGATGTAAGGAAAGTTTCCGATGTAAAGTAATTTCCGATATAAGGAAAGTTTCCGATGTAAGGAAAGTTTTCGATGTAAAGTAATTTCCGATATAAGGAAAGTTTCCGATGTAAGGAAAGTTTCCGATGTAAAGTAATTTCCGATATAAGGAAAGTTTCCGATGTAAGGAAAGTTTCCGATGTAAAGAAATTTCCGATGTAAGGAAAGTTTCCGATGTAAGGAAAGTTTCCGATGTAAAGTAATTTCCGATATAAGGAAAGTTTCCGATGTAAGGAAAGTTTCCGATGTAAAGTAATTTCCGATATAAGGAAAGTTTCCGATGTAAGGAAAGTTTCCGATGTAAAGAAATTTCCGATGTAAGGAAAGTTTCCGATGTAAGGAAAGTTTCCGATGTAAAGTAATTTCCGATATAAGGAAAGTTTCCGATGTAAGGAAAGTTTCCGATGTAAAGTAATTTCCGATATAAGGAAAGTTTCCGATGTAAGGAAAGTTTTCGATGTAAAGTAATTTCCGATATAAGGAAAGTTTCCGATGTAAGGAAAGTTTCCGATGTAAAGTAATTTCCGATATAAGGAAAGTTTCCAATGTAAGGAAAGTTTCCGATGGAAAGAAATTGCTGATGTAAAGAAATTTCCGATGTAAAGAAATTTCCGATGTAAGGAAAGTTTCCGATGTAAAGAAATTGCTGATGTAAAGAAATTTCCGATGTAAGGAAAGTTTCCGACGTCAAAAAAGTTTCAGACATACAGAAAGTGTCCGGTGCAATGAAAGTTTCCGATGTAAGGAAAGTTTTAGATGTACGAAAAGTGTCCGAAGCAAAGACATTTTGTAACGTAAGGAAATTTCCGACGTAAGGAAAATTTCCGACGTAAAGAAAGTTTCAGACGTAAGGAAAGTTTTAGATGTACGAAAAGTGTCCGAAGCAAAGAAAGTTTCCGATGTAAAGAAAGTTTCCAATGTTAGGAAAGTTTCCTTTGTAAAGAAATTTCCGATGTAAGGAAAGTTTCCAATGTAAAGAAATTGCTGATGTAATGAAATTTCCGTTGTAAAGAAATTTCCGATGTAAGGAAAGTTTCCGACGTCAAAAAAGTTTCAGACGTACAGAAAGTTTCCGATGCAATGAAAGTTTCCGATGTAAAGATAGTTTCCGATGTAAAGAAAGTTTCCGATGTAAAGAAATTTCCGATGTAAGGAAAGTTTCCGATGTAAAGTAATTTCCGATATAAGGAAAGTTTCCGATGTAAAGAAATTTACGATGTAAGGAAAGTTTCCGATGTAAAGACATTGCTGATGTAAGGAAAGTTTCCGATGTAAAGAAATTGCTGATGTAAAGAAATTTCCGATGTAAGGAAAGTTTCAGAAGTACAGAAAGTGTCCGAAGCAAAGAAAGTTTCCGATGTAAGGAAAGTTTTAGATGTACGAAAAGTGTCCGAAGCAAAGACATTTTCCAACCTAAGGAAAGTTTCCGAAATAAGGAAAGTTTGAAGTTATTAATTCATTTGTTCGTACGTTTTACAGTCATGTGACACGAGCTCCTCAATGCTGTTCTAGATTCTTCTCACCTGTCCTCCTCTAACCCCGTCTCTCCTTTGTCTCTCAGGAGCAGATCGACAGTCTGGTGCGACAGGTGTGCGGACGAGCCGTGACCAAACATGGCGGCGGCGCCGTCATCGTCGGAGCGCTGGGCGACTCGTGTCGCTCCATCAGCCCGTCGAGGACGCCGCCGCCCAAGCGAGGACATCGTAAACGCTCCTCAGTGGAAGTGGCCCTGTCTCGCCTGTCCTCCACCCACATCCCCAAGGCCGCCGCCGTGTCCTGAGGGGCCGCCCCGTGACCCCCCGCCCCCCCGACGAAACACCCCTTCTATCACCCCCCCCCCCTTGATATTTAAGACGTGTTGACGGACATTCACCTCCTTCCTTAGAACGACACGCTTGTTGACGGATTCAAACGAGGTGTCATTTTTTGCACTAGCGTATAAGAAGAATTCGGTCACGTCTCTGAAATCCTCGCAAACAGAAAAAAATGGGCCTTTTTTGAGATAAAGTTGTTTTTTTCCCGTAGAGACTGAAGACACGCCTCCTCGCCCCCCCGACTGTCATGTGACCCCCGCAGCAGTGACCCACGCTTCCTCTCGTGTCGGAGCGTCGGCGAGGCGGTAAAACTTGAAAGACAGACGATGTTTGTTTGTTTGTTTTCCTTCAGCGTTTTTTTGATTTGAGAATTCTAGCTTTTGTTTTGTTGTTTTTTTTTTCAATAGTTGTTCAATTTAATGGACGTTTTTTTGGGGTTTTTTTCTCGTGTGCGTTTTGGTTTCTTCCGTGGATCGCGGAGTGTCGCGTCACTTCCTGCTCGCCCGGAGGCTCCTCCCCCGCCGGCGAGTGAAAACTGTGCCTGATGCTTGGCGAGGATCCGATTCTTTGGTGCTGTTTGTTATAATTACTGTATAACGACACAAATGTTCAAATATCGGGGGTCACCCCCCGCCCCCCCCACACCATCCTCCCCCCCCACCCCCCCCCCACCTCACAGGGCGGTCCGGCCTCCAGGCTCGTTCGCTTCTTGACGTGCAATCATTTTGACATTCCATTCTTCCCGCATCTGTCCCAGTAAACATTATTCTATTATTGTTGTTATTATATTATTATTTGATGTCGTTTTGTTTTTCTTTGACTTTTGTTGACGTGTCGAGGGTTTTATTGTCGTCGCCCGAGCGGGAAATCCTGTTTTTCTGAAACAACAAGATACTTTTTTTTTCATTTACCTGGAAAGCGAGTGACGGTGCGTTCATGTACCGTCGGAATAATCCGGTCCAGAGTTTCGAGTGAAATCGTAAACGTGTACATGAACGCACCGTCAAGATGTTCCGGCAACTACCTCTATTCAGAAAAGTTTTCCAAAATTAAAAACAATTTAGATAAAGAATTGTGTCAAATTCATGCGAGAACATCAGTGTCGTCACGATATTAAATGAATGTAACTTTTCAAATGTACTTTATTATTGAAATATTGTTTTGTTTTTTTAAGCGTTTAATATTTTTTAAGGAAGCATTGAATTCGATTTTAATTTTAAGGTTGAATTTTGGTTTTAATAATCGAATTAAAATTGTTGGAATAATTTGAAAATGATTTAAAATAAAATGACACATAGAGTTTGATATGATAATTAAAATAATTCAAAAAAGAAATCTAAGAATGAAATGTTGATTCATTTGTAGTCGTTTAAATTCAATATAACATTTTGGCACAATACTGAATTTAAAAGGCTGCGAATAAACAAAAATTGAAGTTAGACATTTTATTTTTTACTTATTGTAATTAGAATATCGAACTCTATGTGTCATTCTTTTTTTTTCTTCGAATTATTAAAAAACAAAAATGAAGTTAATCAGCTGTTAAGATATAGAAATAATAAATTAAAAAACCCACATATCAACAACAAAATTCAACATTAATTTAATACTCTGACGACACTGAGGAGTTCATGTTCTAAACAACGAAAACGCCATTTTGATGGAATTTTTATCGTAGAAAAAATGATCGTAAAACATTCAGAAAAATCACTTCCCGACTTGAACTGGATATTCCCGAGGCGTCACTCCAGAAGAGCCACTAGTGTCAAATGTGAAGTTTTCAAAAACCCTCTTACTGTCGTTTTTTTTGTTTTTGTTTCTGTTCTGAAACATCGCAAAAAAAAAAAAAATCACAACATTTTTTCCTGTACATAATCCTGTAAATGTCTTTAAAATACGAGCCTTCTGAGTGGAAGAGGAGGATCGGAGGAGGATGAAGAAAAAGCCTTACATTACCCTTTCTTCGTCCGCGAGCGTCGCACAGGGTCGTTCTTGATGTACAGATGTTTGAAGTGCTGCTTAAGAGATAAGATTATGAGTAGCCGACAACTGCCCCCCCCACCCCGCCCTCCTTCGACTAGTTCTCCTTTGTTTAGCTTTACTTTTTTCAAGAAAAAAAGGGAAAAAAAAATGTGAGATAGATGTTCACGCAAAAAAGATTTTTACATTTTCATTGCTGAAAATTCACCACGGACGTCGTAGCTTCTCATGTTGCACTGAAGTCGAGAGAATCACGTTGTTGTCGTCGTCGTCCCGCCAAACGTCGGGACTATTTAAAGAAACTCAAGAGTAAAGAAGTCAACTTTTTATGGCCTTACCACGTGTCCTTCCGCCCCCGGGAGGTTCTTCTGTTCCATATATCGCTCGTTCCATTTTCTACACTCACGACTTGCTGACCGCGGGATCTCTGGTGACTTTATTTATTAGCGCCGCAGCTCGGCTCCTCCTCACGGAGAGAGTCTCATATTGGTTTTATCGACAGTTTTTTACTTTTGCAGTTTGTACCTGAGGTTTAATAAAAATGTACCGACAAGACGTGCGTCTCCGTCCCTCGCGGTCTGTCCGTCTGCACCTTCAACTGTTGGGGAGATCCATGTGGAAGGAGATCAGTGGCATCAGAGTGTTGACATTTTTGAATATTTGAATTTACTCACTTTTAAAGTGAAGCATTGATTTTTTTTTAATTGAATAATTGAATTAAAATAGTTTATATTTTCTATTATTTATATTATATATATATATAATTATATAATATATATAATTATATAATATATATTCGAAGACTTTTAAATTCAATAGAAAAAGCCAGTTTTTGAATTATTTGAATATCAAACTATGGTTAAAATAAATAAACAAATTCATTTAAAAATATTTAATTAAAGTATTCAATAAAAACGAATACGACCTTTCAGTATAAAATGGAATACATTTAAATAAATACATATAAAAATAATTTATTAAACTATTCAATAAAAACGAATACAACCTTTCAGTATTAAATATATTACATTTAAATAAATACATTTAAAAATATTTTTTTTAATGATTCAATAAAAACGAATACAACCTTTCAGTATAAAATGTATTACATTTAAATAAATATATTTAAAAATATTTAATTAAATTATTCAATAAAAACGAATATAACTTTCAGTATTCATTTAAAATAAAAACATTCAAAACTTGAAGAAATACAACATTTAATTTAATTATTTAATTGTATTTATTTTGCATTTGCCCACTTTAATTATAAATATATTGTATTTTGTTATATTCCATTTTATTCATCTCAGTCTATTTGTTTATATTTGTTCTATCTACTGTATGTCAAGGGAAAATTTCTTTATAAGGTAAACTTGTAAAAAAAAATATATATATATATATATATATATATATATATATATATATATATATTATTTAAAGAAAATATATTATTTGCTTGAAAATGAGCGAAGAATACATAAAATGAAAAGATTAAATAACAACGACATACAACAACATCTTAAAAAGATAAATTAAAATAAATAGAAATACCTAAAAGATTCATTCTACTAATAATAATCATAATCATGAAGTAATAAAATCATATTGTTTTTTATTCACGTCCAAACAAGTCTTTATATCTTTACTGGAAATGCTTGTTTCTTTAAAAAGTGAGTGGAATTGATAAAATAAATAATAATTAAATAAATAAAAACTCAACTTTCTCTCCTACAGACTTAATTTTAGAACACAGTCAAATATCATAATTTTTAAATAAGAGTTAATAGTTAAGCCTTATAAATAAATGAAATCATAAATAATAATAAACTATTAAAAAAAACAGCGAGGATTGTAAAGGTCGGAGCGCGATATTAGATTCCGACTAATCAAGTAGCTGATCTTGGATAATAACCACGCCCCCTAAACGCTCTCGTCAAATCCGGGACGTCTGTTTTGTCACATGACCGGAGCTACTTCCTTGTTATTGCTGTGTCAGCTGTTGTTCTCATGCAGAAATATTATTTATATTTACATTTACATTTACATTTACATTTACATTTACATTTACATTTACATTTATATTTACATTTACATTTACATTTACATTTATATTTATATTTATCACAGATAAGACATCGATTTAACGTGAAATATTTGCTTCTATTATCTTCTTACTTTACCTGTATTTAACAATATTAATATAATTAATTATTAATTGTCAATGAAACGAGTCTCAAGAATCAACGATGGCTTTTCTTTTTAATCATCACAACAATGACAAACTTTCACTCGCTCAACCGTCACGTGACACGTTCTCTCCGCTCGACGATCTATTGCTTTTCCTTGATCCAGATCCTGGTTCTGCTCTCGGTCCTGATGATGTTCGGCCTTGAAACACGTTTGAAACCAACGAGAATATTCGCAGAAGAAGAAGAAGAAGAAGAAGGTAGGAAGTAAAGCTGTGACGTCACATGACTTCGACATTCTGTACAAAAGGTTTTTTTTAATTTTATTTCGAGGGATTTTGGTCCTTGGAAGGTTTAGATCTGAAGTCCTGTCAGTGGAGAGAAAATTGTACGAAATGAGGAATAAATAAAATAAAACTTCCATTTAACGCATAAAAAACAGAAAGAAATTGTGATTAAAAAATACAATATGCTTTTATAAATAATTAAATAATTATATGAGCGATGTTTGCAACATATAGATGAAATTATATTTAAAAAACATGTGTTTTGACATAAATATTAAACATTGAATTGATTTATGAGTAGTTCCTGTCATGGCCGGCAGAGAGCGGTGTAGTGCTTCGTTTGGAAATACAGTCACGTGACCCTCGGGACCAAGTGAATTAAAATAAACAATTATTTTTGGTTTAAGTGGTTATTGTTATTGAGTTTTTATGGTCACTCTTGTTGGGAGTTTACATTTAATTTAATGTCAATAAAATCTTAATTTTTCTTAAATATTTACTCAAAATTATTGTATCTTTGCCTTTAGTTGTACATTTTAAAACGGAAGATGATAATATTAAAAATAATATTTAAGACCGAAAAGTGACTGTTATAAATGAATAGTTTGCTATTATATCAATTAATTATACTTCATCGTATTGTTGTTACTATTATCTGTTTTTAAAAAATGTAATTAAAGTAATTGTTTTATTTATTTAAAGTGACAGTGTTTTAAAATAAATACTATAAACTAATACAGTAAAATAAAATGTATTGTAGTTTCTCTTTCACTGACTTCTGCGACAGAACCTAAAGTGATACTTGAAGAGTTGAACCGGCAGCTCCGAGGCGAGTCGGTCCTGGTTCAGACTTTGGGTCTAACGTTGTCTCTGGCGGACTCCAGCAGCGTGGTGTCGGGGGTCACGTCCTCCTGGTCCAGGGTCACCACCGCGGGGGGTCGCCTCCTCCTCCGTCCCTCCGCTCCTCCTCCTCCTCCTCCCGCCTGCTGCTCCTCCTCGTCCTCCTCGTCCTCGTCCTCGCCGCCCTCCGTGTCCTGGGAGGCGGAGTCGGTGCAGGTGGACGACAGCGAGGACAGCTTGTGCCGGAGCTCCGTCTGCGTCGGGACCTGGAGGCTGATCTCCGTGGTGAAGGACTCCACGTCTGGACCTGGAGGAGCAGTTTTTGTACCTTCACTGTCGGTCCGAAGACGACAACAAACTCACATCGTCACGTCGTTTTTGTCTATGCATGTCCTGAGGTGGACTGGTGGCCTTTCCAGGGTGTCCCCCACCCTTGTGCCAACTAGCTGAGGTAGTAGTGAGGTAAGAAAATATCGAGACACTTAAATATCATGATATGATATGATATAGTTTCCAATTGTCTTTCAATTCATGGCAATATTCATCATGTTTGTTCATTAACCGACCTTAAAGTAACAATGAAATCCTGCAAGTTCCCAACGGTGACTGAGGACGAGAGGATACAGTGACTCCAGCATCTTTTAAAGCTGATGTTTGGACATATTTTGGTTTGAAAACAAATGAAAGCAGTTACGACTTCGTCAAGAGTCATGTGGTCTGTAAATACTACAACACCAGAGTCAAGTACTGGACAATACTACACATATATACTTGTTACTACACTATCACAACACCAGAGTCAAGTACTGGACAATACTACACATATATCCTTGTTATTACACTATCACTATATATCGTATTGTTGTCTCTGTATCAAGATACATGTCGTATCGCCAGATTCTTGACAATACAAAAAAACTTTGATTTGTGGGTTGTTGTCTGTCTTTGAATGTCCTGAGATGGACTGTTGACCTTTCCAGGGTGTCCCCCACCTATTGTGCCAACTAGCTGAGGTAGTAGTGAGGAAAGAAAATATAGAGATACTTAAATATTGCGATATTGTTTCCAATTGTATATTAATTCAATATTCACAGTGTTCATTTTTGTGTTGCAATTAATCTTCCAGCCACTAGATGGCGGCAATCACTACGACCTTAAAGGAAGAATGAAATCCTGCAAGATCCCACCGGTGACTGAGGACGAGAGGATACAGCAACCTCTTGTGCAGAGGAGCTGAGGTAGTAATAATGATACATTTAAATATCTCGATATATGATTTTGTAATTGAAAAATTAACTTGTAAATATTCACCTCATTTGTTTATTTTTATGTTTAATTAAACGTCCGGCAACACCAGAGTCAAGTACTCGACAATACTACACATATTCCTAAAGTATCACTATATATATCGTATCTTTGACCTAGTATCGTACGTATGGTATCACCAGAGTCTTGCCAATACACACGCCAACTAGTTTGTGAGAGTGTCACATGACCTGTGATGACCTTTCCAGGGTGTCCCCTCCTACTTGTGCAAAGTAGCTGGGGTTGATAAAATATAGGGGACACGACACGAGTTCATTATCTTGAACTTCACGATGTTAATATCTGTCACTTTGATTTGTGTTCCTGCCAACACGAGCCAGACGTGGACAGATGTTGTGTCGCAGCAGGACGTCACACGGATCCATCTCAGGTGTCGTTAGTTCTTCTGTCGCACAAGAACCAGATGTGCGACGTCACTTTAAGAGTGTGAGTCTGTCCTCGTCACGGTTCTCTCCGGGGGGGTTCTCCAGCTGTCCGTCAACATGATGGTCCTGACGTACTTGGATTCATGTTTTACTGATTTTACTTTAATTATTATGGTTAACATCCATACTAGGGCTGCACGATATTAGAAATAAATGCGATATTGGTGTCTTGAATTGCGATATCGGTATTAATGCGATATTAATGCAATATTAATGCGTTATTTTTGAGTATAATGCGAGTACTGTAGTGTAGGTCCGGGGGTTTAAAGAAGGAAAACAATGATATTTCCCTTTAGTTTATTTCTGCACTTCGGTGTCGACATGATGGTATAAAAATATCTCTTATAACGCTCAGTCTCGCGGGACTTGCATCGGTTTCCCGCCAAAACTGAGCGACATCAGAGAGGAGCCGCCGGCGCGTCGCGATATCACCAAATCAATAATAAATCCACCTCCTTGTACACGCACACATAACACTTTATAAATGATGCTAACAACTTAGCTCGTTAGCATACGGTGAAGACGGACACATAACACTTTATAAATGACGCTAACAACTTAGCTCGTTAGCATACGGTGAAGACGGACACATAACACTTTATAAATGACGCTAACAACTTAGCTCGTTAGCATACGGTGAAGACGGACACGTAACACTTTATAAATGACGCTAACAACTTAGCTCGTTAGCATACGGTGAAGACGGACAGGTTTGTTCTGAAGTTCACGATCTTATAAGAAAACAACTGAGACGAGATGAAAAGTTCTTACAATATGTTGCTTTAACAAAGGAGGTTGAAAGAGACGAGTGACTGGATCACTAGTGTTTGACTAGATCATAAGTTAGTATTACTTCACTGGATCACTAGTGTTTGACTAGATCATAAGTTAGTATTACTTCACTGGATCACTAGTGTTTGACTAGATCATAAGTTAGTATTACTTCACTGGATCACTAGTGTTTGACTAGATCACAAGTTAGTATTACTTCCGTGGATATACTGAGACAAGACTCTTCGCCATAGCAACCGAGCCTATCAAGCTGTGCCGCTCAGTTCACAGACGGACGGAGACGTAAACAACAACGAGACATAGAAGTACAAATTGACAACTTTACAGAACGTGACACTGATTTAAGAAAGGATTGATTTATACAATAAAAAAAATTTAAATTATCACATGTTCCCATATACATATCGCACGTGACAATATCGTGATATCAATATTTCTTTGATATATCGTGAAGCCCTAATCCAAACTCTCGGTCCCTTATCTTATCTTAAACGCCGCCGTCTTTAATGTGTCACCACGTCAACATGAACTTTGACCTCTGTGTGTGTGACATACCGGCGACAGGCGAGGCGGCGCTGTTGTCTTCTCCGCCAGAGTGCAGGAAGACGTCGAGGGCCTCGTGGTCCGACATGTCCATCAGGTCCATCTGCTCCAGCATGTCCACGTTCACCTCCATGGACGACATGCTGCCTATGGGCCCTGAGACCAGAACCACAGTGTTGGACTCCAGGTCCACAAACGTTCTTTGTTGGCTTCCAGAACCAGGATGACGTTTAAAATGAGGTGGAACGACAGAACGACAGAACGACAGAACGACAGAACGACAGAACGACAGAACGACAGAACGACAGAACAACAGAACGACAGAACAAGGGTGAGGAGGAATATTATTTTACTCAGGAAATAACGTTGTATGTTACGACACTGTAGTACTAGGAAGATATCGATACCCTTAAATATCGCAAACTTTTTTAAGGACACTGATCAATATTCCACAGCACTGTGTCGATATTAAATAATTTTTGCGTTGCAATTAAACTTCGTCCTACACAGCTAAAGAATCAATGAAATCAGTTGAGATCCCTGCGATGACTGAGGACGAGAGGATACAGTGACTCCAGCAGCTTTTAAAGCTGATGTTTGGACATATTTTGGTTTGATAACAAATGAAAGCAGTTACGACTTCATCAAGAGTCATGTGGTCTGTAAATACTACAACACCAGAGTCAAGTACTGGACAATACTACACATATATACTTGTTACTAAACTATCACGATGTATCGTACGGCAATATTCTTGCGATTACACAACTCTAGCAAAGGATATTTAGGAGCCAAACCGAATGTAAACTTACAAAACAGTCTTTGACTTAAAGTTTGAGTCTGATTCGCGATGTTTTGTCTTTTCATCTTTGGAGGTTTAATCCTAATTTATCCGTTTTTTTGCATTATTTACTCCAATAGTAAGTCACACTGACCTTCTCTGTTCCTTATCTTTATCTTAAACTCTGCAGCCAGAATTCTGACTTGCTCTAGTAGAAGAACTCACATTTGTCCGATTCCTTAAAACTCTTTCAGGGTCAACTTTAAAATTCTGGTTCTTACTTTCAGATCTATTCATGGTTTAACTACTTTTAAACAATATTCTAGAAGGACGTTCATAAACAACATCAAAGTCCAAAAGTATTTTCTCTGAACGACTGATGAACGGAACAAACAAACGTTCAGAGCATGAAGTGAAAGGACTGAGAGTGTGAATGAACGGATGAAGGAGAGACGGATGGACGGACGGTGAGATGACGAGCGATCGACTGACGTACCTCAAGAGAAAGAGGAGGAGGCAGCGTGGAGGGAGAGAGTTGGGAAAAGAAGAGAGTGAAGAAAAAGAAAAGGGGGAAAGAAAATGTTTCTCTCTTTAACATTCAAACGCAAAAGAAAACAGGAAGTAGTTTCGTTGTCGACAAACTGTTTATTCTGACAATAAATCAATAAATAACCCGCCTTATATGCAGAAACCTGGAGTATAACCACACTCATTTATCGCATTTCTGTTCTATCCATTATTACTGTCTGAAAGGTGTTTTATTTTGAAAATATTCTATGTTTTCTCTGCAGTAACATTAGTGTGTGACGTCAAGACGATCGTTTCTTTCAGGAAAGAACCTGTAAACCAGTGAAAATGAGTGAAACTAACTCTATGGATCTAGTTGTTGCAGAGAAACTGGATCTTCTTCTGAGTCGACGTCACGACGTATCGCCACCTGGTGGACGAGTTCAGAGGAACATCTGCATCTCACCTTAGAAGCTGTGTGTCATGTGACTGATGCTGAAATCCTCTTTCTCTAGCCCCCATGTGAGCTCAGCTAAAAGCTTGTGTGTGTGTTTGTGTGTGTGTGTGTGTGTGTGTGTGTGCGTGTGTGTGTGTGTGTGTGTGTGTGTGTGTGTGTGTGTGTGTGTGTGTGTGTGTGTGTGTGTGTGTGTGTGTGTGTGTGTGTGTGTGTGTGTGTGTGTGTGTGTGTGTGTGTGTGTGTGTGTGTGTGTGTGTGTGTGTGTGTGTGTGTGTCTTGAGATGTGACGCTTCAGTGGCTCCTGACATCCGCGGGCCCTTCTTTTTTTTCTTTTTCTTTCTCCATTTGTTTCTCCATCTCAGACTCAGTGGATCCTGATGTTTCTGCTCAACATGTGGATCTTCATGAAGTGTTTGTGAGTCGCACGGAATCAAGTGTTATGAAGTATTTCTCTCGACTACTGCTGTGAGTACTACTGCTGCGAGTACTACTGCTGTGAGTACTACTGCTGCGAGTACTACTGCTGCGAGTACTACTGCTGCGAGTACTACTGCTGTGAGTACTACTGCTGCGAGTACTACTGCTGTGAGTACTACTGCTGTGAGTACTACTGCTGCGAGTACTACTGCTGCGAGTACTACTGCTGCGAGTACTACTGCTGTGAGTACTACTGCTGTGAGTACTACTGCTGTGAGTACTACTGCTGTGAGTACTACTGCTTCCTCTAAGTGACATCACTTCAATCAAATCTTGTCCTTTTTAATCAACTTTAAATCTATATGTGTACGTTTTGATCTACGTAAGATCGTAACAATTTCCAATACAAATAAAGATTTTTACACAATTATGAACTTTTAACAAACTATTTTCATCTGTAGTCAAACAATTTTCAACTATAATCAAACAATTTTCAACTATAATCAAACAATTTTCAACTATAATCAAACAATTTTCAACTTTAATCAAACAATTTTCAAATATAATCAAACAATTTTCAACTATAATCAAACAATTTTCAACTTTAATCAAACAATTTTCAACTATAATCAAACAATTTTCAACTATAATCAAACAATTTTCAACTATAATCAAACAATTTTCAACTATAATCAAACAATTTTCAACTTTAATCAAACAATTTTCAAATATAATCAAACAATTTTCAACTATAATCAAACAATTTTCAACTTTAATCAAACAATTTTCAACTATAATCAAACAATTTTCAACTATAATCAAACAATTTTCAACTTTAATCAAACAATTTTCAACTATAATCAAACAATTTTCAACTTTAATCAAACAATTTTCAACTTTAATCAAACAATTTTCAACTATAATCAAACAATTTTCAACTTTAATCAAACAATTTTCAACTATAATCAAACAATTTTCAACTATAATCAAACAATTTTCAACTATAATCAAACAATATTTAACTATAATCCAACAATTTTCAACTTTAATCAAACAATTTTCAACTATAATCAAACAATTTTCAACTTTAATCAAACAATTTTCAACTTTAATCAAACAATTTTCAACTATAATCAAACAATTTTCAACTATAATCAAACAATTTTCAACTTTAATCCAACAATTTTCAACTATAATCAAATAATTTTCAACTATAATCAAACAATTTTCAACTATAATCAAACAATTTTCAACTATAATCAAATAATTTTCAACTATAATCAAACAATTTTCAACTATAATCAAACAATTTTCAACTATAATCAAATAATTTCAACTTTAATCAAACAATTTTCAACTTTAATCAAACAATTTTTAACAATAATTCAACAATTTTCAACTTTAATCAAACAATTTTCAACTATAATCCAACAATTTTCAACTATAATCAAACAATTTTAATTATAATCCAAATATATTATATATATATATAATATACAACTGCGTCTGGTACTATAGGTCATAAGATAAATATATTTGAGGTCAGTCAGAGAAGATGTTCGTGGTCCTTCAGTAAAGTCGAACAAATCAATCCAGATGATGAAGTCAGAGAAGAAGCTTCATCTCCTTGTTATGACTCTTTCTAGTCGTGTTCAGCAACAGGCGCCGACATCGTTGCAGAAACTCATCATGACTCTGAGAACACGTGACATGAACACAGCACTGACTCACCACGCCGCTCCGTGATCTGCAGGTAACCTGTGGACAGGTACTGCTCCATGTCCTGCTGGAAGGCCTCCTCGAAGAACTTCTGTCTGTCCTTCAGCTTCACCTGCGGGTTCAGAGCTCCTCCCTGATCCGCTCCGGGTACTCTCTGGGCGTGATCTGCATCCAGCTCCACTGAACACAAGAGATCAACTCATGAGAAGATTGATGTTGACTTTACTGTCGACATGATTCTGATGAAGAAACAACTATAGAGAGAACATGTACTTTTGAGAAAACCAGTTGAAAACTGTTTGATTCTAGTTGAAAATTGTTGGATTATAGTTGAAAATTGTTTGATTATAGTTGAAATTGTTTGATTTTAGTTGAAAATTGTTTGATTACAGTTGAAAATTGTTGGATTATAGTTGAAAATTGTTTGATTATAGTTGAAAATTGTTGGATTATAGTTGAAAATTGTTTGATTATAGTTGAAATTGTTTGATTTTAGTTGAAAATTGTTTGATTACAGTTGAAAATTGTTTGATTATAGTTGAAAATTGTTTGATTATAGTTGAAATTGTTTGATTTTAGTTGAAAATTGTTTGATTATAGTTGAAAATTGTTGGATTATAGTTGAAATTGTTTGATTTTAGTTGAAAATTGTTTGATTATAGTTGAAAATTGTTTGAATATAGTTGAAAATTGTTTGATTATAGTTGAAAATTGTTTGATTATAGTTGAAAATTGTTGGATTATAGTTGAAATTGTTTGATTTTAGTTGAAAATTGTTTGATTATAGTTGAAAATTGTTTGAATATAGTTGAAAATTGTTTGATTATAGTTGAAAATTGTTTGATTATAGTTGAAAATTGTTTGATTAAAGTTGAAATTGTTTGATTCTAGTTGAAAATTGTTTGATTATAGTTGAAAATTGTTTGATTATAGTTGAAAATTGTTTGATTTTAGTTGAAAATTGTTTGATTAAAGTTGAAAATTGTTTGATTTTAGTTGAAAATTGTTTGATTATAGTTGAAAATTGTTTGATTTTAGTTGAAAATTGTTTGATTATAGTTGAAAATTGTTTGATTTTAGTTGAAAATTGTTTGATTACAGTTGAAAATTGTTTGATTCTAGTTGAAAATTGTTTGATTCTAGTTGAAAATTGTTGGATTATAGTTGAAATTGTTTGATTTTAGTTGAAAATTGTTTGATTACAGTTGAAAATTGTTGGATTATAGTTGAAAATTGTTGGATTATAGTTGAAATTGTTTGATTTTAGTTGAAAATTGTTTGATGACAGTTGAAAATTGTTGGATTATAGTTGAAAATTGTTTGATTTTAGTTGAAAATTGTTTGATTATAGTTGAAAATAGTTTGATTATAGTTGAAAATTGTTTGATTAAAGTTGAAATTGTTTGATTTTAGTTGAAAATTGTTTGATTATAGTTGAAAATAGTTTGATTATAGTTGAAAATTGTTTGATTAAAGTTGAAATTGTTTGATTTTAGTTGAAAATTGTTTGATTATAGTTGAAAATTGTTTGATTATAGTTGAAAATTGTTGGATTATAGTTGAAAATTGTTTGATTTTAGTTGAAAATTGTTTGATTATAGTTGAAAATAGTTTGATTATAGTTGAAAATTGTTTGATTAAAGTTGAAATTGTTTGATTATAGTTGAAAATTGTTTGATTAAAGTTGAAAATTGTTTGATTATAGTTGAAAATTGTTTGATTATAGTTGAAAATTGTTTGATTTTAGTTGAAAATTGTTTGATTATAGTTGAAAATTGTTTGATTTTAGTTGAAAATTGTTTGATTACAGTTGAAAATTGTTTGATTCTAGTTGAAAATTGTTTGATTCTAGTTGAAAATTGTTGGATTATAGTTGAAATTGTTTGATTTTAGTTGAAAATTGTTTGATTACAGTTGAAAATTGTTGGATTATAGTTGAAAATTGTTGGATTCTAGTTGAAATTGTTTGATTTTAGTTGAAAATTGTTTGATGACAGTTGAAAATTGTTGGATTATAGTTGAAATTGTTTGATTTTAGTTGAAAATTGTTTGATTATAGTTGAAAATTGTTGGATTATAGTTGAAAATTGTTGGATTATAGTTGAAATAGTTTGATTTTAGTTGAAAATTGTTTGATTATAGTTGAAAATTGTTGGATTATAGTTGAAATTGTTTGATTTTAGTTGAAAATTGTTTGATTATAGTTGAAAATTGTTTGATTAAAGTTGAAATTGTTTGATTATAGTTGAAAATTGTTTGATTATAGTTGAAAATTGTTTGATTATACACACACACACACACACGCACACACACACACACACACACACACACACACACACACCTACACACACATACACACACACACGCACACACACACACACACACACACACACACACACACACACACACACACACCTACACACACACACACACACACACACACACACACACACACACACACACACACACACACACACACACACACACACACACACACACAACAATGAAGTTACCACCAGGAGTGTGAAGACACTGAGAGAAGAAAAACTCTGTCATGTCCCTCAGAGTCTGATTTATCTTCCTCATCTGTCGTCTTATACCTGAGTCTCATCTTTCTTCTCCATCTCCTCCTGTCATCTCCTCCTCCTCCTCCTCCTGTCATCTCCTCCTCCTCCTCCTCCTCCTGTCATCTCCTCCTCCTCCTCCTCCTGTCATCTCCTCCTCCTCTTAGTGACGACTCTATCACGCTCACTGAGAGGAGAGTTCTCACTCGAGGGAAAGAAACGTTGATGAAATATTGAACCAAGAGTCGTGAAGAAGTTTTCTTTATCTTTATCTTCTTCTTAATCTCTGGCTTCACTTTTGAACCAACACTGATCAGTGCGTCGTCTGCATAACTGCTTACTTCGCTACTACCTGCCTCTCGCTCTGCCCTCACTCGTGAGCAAGATCCCGAGATACTTGAACTACTCCTTTTTTCTTCCAGACGATCCACGACAGGATATATCGTGATACTGTAGTAACAAGTATATATGTGTAGTATTGTCGAGTACTTGACTCTGGTGTTGTAGTATTTACAGACCACATGACTCTTGACGAAGTTGTAACTGCTTTCATTTGTTTTCAAACCAAAATATGTCCAAACATCAGCTTTAAAAGCTGCTGGAGTCACTGTATCCTCTCGTCCTCAGTCATTACTGGGATCTCGCGTAATTGTATTGTTCTTTTAGATTCAAAGGACGTAATGGCAAAAATCTGTTGATACAATACGTATCACGATACAAAGATGGCGATGCAATACATTGTGGTACTGTAGTAACAAGTATATATGTGTAGTTTTGTCCAGTACTTGACTCTGGTGTTGTGATACTGTAGTAACAAGTATATATGTGTAGTATTGTCGAGTACTTGACTCTGGTGTTGTGATAGTGTAGTAACAAGTATATATGTGTAGTTTTGTCCAGTACTTGACTCTGGTGTTGTGATACTGTAGTAACAAGTATATATGTGTAGCATTGTCAAGTACTTGACTCTCGTGTTGTGATAGTGTAGTAACCAGTATATATGTGTAGCATTGTCAAGTACTTGACTCTGGTGTTGTGATAGTGTAGTAACAAGTATATATGTGTAGTATTGTCCAGTACTTGACTCTGGTGTTGTGATACTGTAGTAACAAGTATATATGTGTAGCATTGTCAAGTACTTGACTCTGGTGTTGTGATAGTGTAGTAACCAGTATATATGTGTAGCATTGTCAAGTACTTGACTCTGGTGTTGTAATACTGTAGTAACAAGTATATATGTGTAGCATTGTCAAGTACTTGACTCTGGTGTTGTGATAGTGTAGTAACAAGTATATATGTGTAGTATTGTCCAGTACTTGACTCTGGTGTTGTAGTATTTACAGACCACATGACTCTTGACGAAGTCATAACTGCTTTCATTTGTTTTCAAACCAAAATATGTCCAAACATCAGCTTTAAAAGCTGCTGGAGTCACTGTATCCTCTCGTCCTCAGTCATCGCCGGGATCTCAACGGATTTCATTAGCTGCGACAATACGACTGCTGCCATCTAGAGGCCAGAAGTTTAATTGAAAATATATCTATCATTTTTTATATTACTGACGGTTTATTTATTAATCTGCAACCCATAAAGAACTATGACATGATTTCAAGGACAAAATAAAATGTGATAAATATATTTAAAAAATCTGTTGAATATCATTAAAAAACATCGTAATACATCGTTGTATCGATATTTGACACTTAGTCGTCGTTTATTATCTCGTCATTTTCATGGATTTACATTACATCTGTTATATATATATATATATATATATACAATCCTACTTTTACTGTGTGTTTTGTGTACATTGTACAAATACAATGGTACTACTTTCATCATTACTGCTGAAGAATACTCAGGATACTCTCCTGGTCCATGAAGAACCTGCAGTGAACCGACTCTCGTGGCTTCAAAAGATTCTCTGTGAGGTTTTTAAGCAGCTTTTGCTCGCGAGCTCTTGATCTTCTCAACCATCTTCTTAACACCGTCTTCTTAACACCATCTTCTTAACACCATCTTCTTCATTTCTCCTGCAGCATCTTCTCTCACTTCCTTCCTGCCACACGTGCTACTGTATCTGCGGCTATTTTTAGCTCATATTTAGCAGGATTAGGTTTTGGTGATGACTTCAGCGCGCGAGTCATTAAGTCGACAAAATGACATCATCGTCATCATCATGTTTGCAGGAGCCGGAGCCCCGACGTGTTGGCAGACTCACACCATCGTACAAATACACACACCATTCATGACTCAAGTACACAACTGCCGATGACTCACAGGTGCGAGGATCCGGCGTCACACTCGTGTTTGATGAATCTTTACATATGAAGTGTGATGAATGAACATGATTATGATGAAGTGTGTGAGACACACACTCTGTGAGACACACACTCTGTGAGACACACACTCTGTAAGACACACACTCTATGAGACACACACTGTGAGACACACTCTATGAGACACACACTGTGAGACACACAATATATGAGACACACTCTGTAAGACACACAATATATGAGACACACTCTGTGAGACACACTCTATGAGACACACACTGTGAGACACACTCTATGAGACACACACAGTGAGACACACAATATATGAGACACACTCTGTAAGACACACAATATATGAGACACACTCTGTGAGACACACTCTATGAGACACACACTGTGAGACACACTCTATGAGACACACACTGTGAGACACACAATATATGAGACACACTCTGTGAGACACACTCTATAAGACACACACTGTGAGACACACATTCTGTAAGACACACACTGTGACACATATCCAAATATATCCTTGTTACTACAGTATCACAAAAACAGTCAAGTCAAGTATTAGAAAAAATTGTTTTAAACAATAATCAAACAATTTTTAAACAATAATCAAAAAATGTTCAACTATATTCAAACAATTTTTAAACAAAATTCAAACAATTTTCATTTATAATCAAACAATTTTTTATCAATAATCAAACAATTTTTAAACAATAATCAAACAATTTTCAACTGTAATCAAACAATTTTCAACTATAATCAAACAATTTTAAAACAATAATCAAACAATTTTCAACTATAATCAAACAATTTTCAACTTTAATCAAACAATTTTCAACTTTAATCAAACAATTTTCAACTATAATCAAACAATTTTCAACTATAATCAAACAATTTTCAACTAGAATCAAACAATTTTCAACTATAATCAAACAATTTTCAACTTTAATCAAACAATTTTCAACTATAATCTAACAATTTTCAACTATAATCAAACAATTTTCAACTATAATCAAACAATTTTCAACTATAATCAAACAATTTTCAACTTTAATCAAACAATTTTCAACTTTAATCAAACAATTTTCAACTATAATCAAACAATTTTCAACTATAATCTAACAATTTTCAACTATAATCAAACAATTTTCAACTATAATCAAACAATT